>NW_011350722.1:133599-155428 GCF_000735185.1 Notothenia coriiceps
TTTTCAGGGGCCACCCCCCTGGGCTTTATTAAGGAGAGGACCACGCTGCGCCCCCGCCCCGCCCGCCCCGGCTCCCTTACAGTTGCAGCACCCTAAGCTATATGCTCAGCAACACCAGGATTAATTCAGCGTTTGCAGCGGCTTGTAAAAAAACCCAGCAAAAAGAGCAGGAAGAATAATGTGCAGCACAAGCACACTTGATTATTTGTCAGTAATCCAACAACATCGGCACAAAAACAGCATTCTGATTAAAAACCAAAGCGCTCACATGTTGACACATTGGTCTTAATGAATACTGTAAATCCCTGATAACATCCATGCGTTAATCCCTGCTCCAGAAGTTCAATGTGGCAACTGAATAATTTATCAGGCGGGGCCGTTGTTTAGCATTTTACTGAAAACATTGTTGAAAAGCTGCAATCAAACAAATTGTAAGCTTTGAAACCGTCATTAGCACAGGCAGGAGCCTGTAAAAACGCCAGTTAGTTAAGTTACTCGTAGGAAGATACCACAAGTGATCTGCAGTCTAGGGCCCTCAATTGCTTAATATATCGTTGGATGAGAGGGCATTGTAAGTTTAATGAAGGGCTGTAAACAACTTAAAAGATAATGTAAGCCTTTAACATAGCACCTAGTTCGACCGGTTGTCTGTTACGCTGATTGGGCACGTTTATTGATCAAGATTATCTAAAGGAAATGTGACCTTTACGATTAGTGTGCTGTAAACACTTTGCACAGCATTAAGCAAGGCTCCACACGCAATCTAAAGGTCGGCTGCTATTTATCCGCTTTGCTGGAGTTTTTCCTTCCTGTGTTATTACTAACAGATTTGTATCGCATCGTAAATGGGTCTGCGAAAGCTAAAAGACGCAAAGTCACACCGGCAGGAGGGAGTTTCTTTCCCACACTCGCCCCGCTAGAAAGCTCGCTTGATATTCTAGCTTTGTTTACTTGTAGCAACATAAAATGACAGTCCCTAATAACACTTGCTCCTGTAATGGCTACGGCTCCAGCGGCAATGTATGTGATAGTGCTAAGGGGGCCTGACTTTCCCAACACCTTCTAAGGGCAAAAAAAAACAACAGAGAGGCTAAGGGGCGAGACATCTCAAAGCAGTTGACCAATCAAAACAGAGCCAGCCAGCGAACAATCAGAGCAGACTGGGCTCTGGTTTCAGACAGAGGGTGAGAAGAGGTGCTGCAGCACAGGCAGTATGATAAAATAAAGAGCTTTTTGGACATTAAAGCATGGAGACATGTCACAGTAGAGACACTACATACAATTATGAACCTGCCTTTTAACCTTTGCTGACCATTTACAAGGGAAAACTCAAAAAAGCATAATAGTTGAGTTTGGGGAAACCAACACTCACCACACAATAGCACACAGACGATGTGATCAGCTGTTTGTTTGCAGAAGTGGTTTTTGGGGAGATTCGATGTCCACATGCAGCAGGACATGTTCAAACAAGCAGAGCAAAGATATAGGCCGTTTCTCAATGTCGAGTAAACCTAAGTATAGGTCAAGTATACTACGTCATCGAGTGGCGCTGAAGGACTGTTTAAATGCATGTTAAATGCCCAGCATTCTGCGCCACTCGATGACGTAGTATACTTGAAATAGTGGCTCTGCAGCAGGTTTACTCGACATTGAGAAACGGCCAGTTAGAGACGCGAATGACTTCCTGCATACATGTACACACATATTATGGAACGTGAAGTCCCATGACTGTCCCTCTGTGTCATATATATGTTCTTTCCCCCTTTTATATACATTTTCCAGTGGTTCAAGGTTAAAAATGAACCTGTCTGAGTCTGAAAATACACCACTGGATTGTTTATTGGTCCAACGTTGAGGAGAGCAAATGTTTGGAAGGATTCCTTGGAACCATTTCACTGCACAGATTTTTGCCGAGGTTAAGCAGTTCAGTCCAAACCGTTCAGATCCACTCTCAGTCTGACCTCAGCTGACACATTCTTTGGATTTAAATTTACCATGGAGAGTTGGGACAATGTTTTCTTTAAGATACAGTATACATATCAGTGTACCATTAATTTAACGTCACACTGAGAATATTTGGCCTCAAAAAATAGTCTAATCATGGCAAACCGTTTTGTCATCTGAAGCTATGGGCACACCAACAGGAAGTTGCTGATGGCCTTGTGGCTTCTATCTTCACACGCGTGTTCCTTATAGACTTCAGCATAAGTCTACTTTTGAAGAAAAACTATTTGTACAATTTGTCAGTTTGGTTAATGTTCCTCTTGGGTTTTGGTGATGGATAAGTAAGTAAGACAGTTTATAATATTAAGCTGATATAATGGTGAGACGTATTCTTCTGTTCTATAAGTAGTCTTTTTATTATCCCAAGTGATGACAATGATGGCTGTTCTGTGTTCCTTCCAGCTTAGCCCTGCCCTTTTGTTGAGCTGCACTCTGACCTCAACTCGAATGGGTCATGTGTTCATGTGTTCATGTGTCATGTTCAAGGACTTATCAAGTTAACTTAAACCTTTATTTTATGTCAGAACATGTCCAAACAGAAGCTTTCCTCTCTGCTATAGGCAAGCAAAACTCGGACTTGAGTGCCGATTTTCGGGACTCGTGACTCTACTCGGATTCGCGCACTGATTGTACGCGAAACTTGAACTCGTAAATTCTCGCGCTTCTCCGACTTGGACTCGGACTCGAGCAAGTTTTCTCTGGAGTCTGATGTCCTCTATCCTGGCGTGTGCACCTGCTAGGCGAGTTCACCTACTGGGCCCCGCTATTCTAGTCTAAAGATGTCTAGAGACACACCCCGCATCGTGCTGTATGCTTTCACACATTCTGCTTTCTCATTGGAAAAGATACAGCACGATGCGGGGTGTGTCTCTAGACATCTTTAGACTAGAATAGCGGGGCCCAGTAGGTGANTTGGTAACCGTTTTATAAAAGCAATAGCTCACTTCAGGCCGTGATATATGCTCATTATATCACAGCTAAGGGGCGTGGTTCGGCCCGACACCGAACCACGCCCCATAGCTGTGATATAATGAGTATATACCACGGCCTGTCGTGAGCTATTGCTTAAATATATATCAAATGCACCCTATAGGACTCATCATTGCAAACTCTATAGCCTAAAGGGATGGTCGTCACTTAGTATGCGTAAGATGCAGCATAGTTTTTTATTAATGTATAAAGCCATTTTAGGTAAGCTTCCACTGTACATATGTGCCAGTTTTGGTCCAGTTTGTGACTCTTACAACCTCAGATACAGTGCCTGGATACAGTTCCAGGTACCTGCTGTGCGGACTGAGGCTGGAAAAAGGAGTCNATCAAAATAAAAGTGCAAAACGAAAACTTTAGCATCGGAAAATATTGACATACAAATATAATCACTTCTCTAAAAGGTAACTCATTTTAAATATAGTTAAACATATTATAGGTAATTTACAATAATAATATTAATATTAGTAATAAGCTTTATATTTGTATAGCACCTATCACAAGAATTGTAGCCAAACTCGCTTCACAGCAGTTCAATAGACAGATTAGTATGAGATGATAAAAGCAATGTAGAGGAGCATCTACATTTCAACACATATATCCACTAAGATTAATACATGAAGACTTGTGACTCTGACTTGACTTGGACTCTTCTTAGGTGACTCGGACTTGGACTCGGACTCGAACACAGGTAATGATGACTCGGACACTCCTTGGGTGACTCGGACTTGACTACAACTCTCCCTTGGTGACTCAGACTTGGACTCGGACTCGAAGAGTGGTGACTCGAGAGTGACTTGGACTCGTGAATTGGTGACTTGACTACAACACTGCATTAATATTGTTTATGCTCTTTTTTCTTTTTTTTTTAAAAGCCATTTTTGTCTGCTTTCTTCCAGTTTTTGACATGAAGAAAGACATAGACACATTGATAGCAGAGGAACGAGCTGAAATCCTCGCTAAATATGATAAGGTAAGCGTGTGAACAGGAAAACCATCACCTCACTCTGACAATACTCAGAACATGTATGATGAACACAAATAACAGAGTTGAAGTTAATGGTTCAGTTGGAGGAAACTAAACGGCAGAGCATTTCCCTGCCGTTTCTCTGGGACACATTTTAGAAATATGTTATAGTGAACCATTAGAATCTGTTTAGTGTTCATTGTCCTTAGCTAGCATATTACATGTATTGTACTTGTTCATCTATATCACAATGCAGCCCACAAACACACCACCATAAGTCACTTTCTAAAATGTTTGTTTTGCACATATTTTCTAATAGGTGTTATGGTTTGTGACTGTTTCAGGGCAGGCAGGAGGGGGTCAAGATTGACCCCTGGGAGGATGCTGACTACAGCATCTACAAGGTCACTGACCGCTTCGGCTTCCTGCAGTAAGTTACCTGACTTAAAGCTCTGACAGGCTCCTTGTGGCAGTTTGAATTATAGCAGAATACCTTCATTTGTATCTAGATTGTCTTTTTCCCTCTTCCCCTTTTTTCTTCACCATATTATGACGTCTTATATTGGTGCTAAACTTAGATGATCCTCTGTGTGCCTATTACTTATACATGTTCTGCTTTTTCTACTCCAGTGAGGAGGAGCTGCCAACACCCAGTGCGCTTGAAGAGAAGGTATTATCTATTTTAAACATGCGTAGAAAGTCCAGATTTTGACTTTCAATATAATATATTTACATCGGTTGACACAGTGGATAACATGAATGTTTATCTTTCCTCTCCCCAGCAAAAGCAGCTGGAGATAGAGCGAGTGGAGAAATGGCTCAAAATGTCGAAGAAGTGGGAGAAGTACAAGAACAGTGAAAAAGTGAGTTACTCACCAGTGGTGGACAAAACCAACATCTCAATTTAGCCCTTTTTTTCCTGCTTCGAGGACTTGATGTATCTTTTAATAATCTGTTTTCCATTCCCCTTTTAGCCTCAACTTCTTCCTTCTCCACAGCGTAGACAGTTAAAGCATAAGTGCCCGTTATGACTTCTTGTCATTTAAAAGAGCTAACATCCCATAAACCAGCATTTATAAGTGACCCTCTGCCTCTCTCTTGTAGTTGTTGTGGTGAAGACTGTCTCTTTATGTTTAGAGAGACCCCATTCATGTCTGCTCATATGTCACATGTGTTTCAGTTGGTGAAGCGTGTATATAAAGGCATCCCTCTGCAGCTGAGAGGCCAGGCCTGGGCCTTGCTTTTGGACGTAGAGAAAGTCAAACAAGAAAATGTTGGAAAATACGAGGTAGGAATCTTAAAACGGATCACAGTTTCTCTCAAAATAGGGTACCATGTTAGGATACATTCTGACATCTAGCCTCTAAAACATTTTCCTCCATCTATTCTCCAGAGAATGAAGCTGCAGGCTCGTAACTTCTCCACTGAAATCAAACAGATCGACTTGGACGTCAACCGAACGTTCAGGAACCACATCATGTTCATGGACCGCTTTGGAGTCAAGTAAGTTCCTAGCTTGGCTCAGCAGAAATATGCGTCTAGGGCCTGTATTCCTATTTATTTCAGAAACCCTGTTGAATTTGTTACCGTCATAACAAATGTCTTCAAACCTTTTTTCTTCTTATTTTCTTTGTCACTCTGCATATTCAGGTTCGCCCTTGCTAACTGAGCAGAGTGTGACCTCTGACTTGAGGCAGCCCCACACACACTCAGGCACACACACTCAGGCACACACACAAAACCAAAGCGGTGGTTTCCTCCTCACTGTGTTTTATTAGCCTTCCTGTCAGTGTGCAAAACCCCACAGGAAATGGCATTTATACAGAAATGTGAACAGAATGACAAAGCCCACAAAGCTCAAACATTTGAAATAGAAAGTTTGAACATAACTTAAATTATGTTCCGAACACAGTTGTGAGACAGCTGTGAGTTTGAACATCTGTAAGGTTTGTCGGTGTAAACTCTGACTCAGTGCTCTCCTCTTTGTAACGTGTTTCCCCGTCAAATTCAAAGCCATGGAGTCCAAACAGACCAAAACACCGCTCCATCCTGTCTCACTGCCCACTCCTTCCCTGCAGTTCAACAGCTGTCTCACTCACACAGAGACACTGACAGTTATTTAAAGCTGCTTTTCCTGTCTCTGTCTATAAGTCATGTATTTACTATAGAGGCCTGGAGGGGAGACATCCTCTCTCTTCTGCATTTGTATTTGTTAATGCCACTTCTCCGCTCGGATACACATTCACACACACACAGAAGCAGCCTTGTGTTCACTGTGTGAAACAGTAGAGACTCCAGATGTAGTCAGCCATGCAGCACGCCACCCTATGGACATAGACACTGCTGTTTTGTAGAGCTGCAACAATTAGTCAACTTATCGAGAAAAAGTAATCACCAAATATTCCGATTTTTGTTAGATGTATCATGCATAAATGTCAGAAAATGCTGCTTTTAAGCATCTCAAATATTTAATAAATTAAGCAGAATACCTTTGTTTTCTAAAGACAAACAAGACGTTTAAAAAAACTGGGGTGGAGTTTTTGACAATTTTCTGACATTTTATTGACCAAATGATTTATCAATGAATATAGAAATTAATATTCAGATTAATTGATATTGGAAATAATCAATAGTTGCTGCCTTGGTGCTTTGAAAGAACTGATTTGATGAAAGTTATTGTAGCTTTATGTTGATCCCTTAAAACCTACAATATATTCGGCAAAGACCTTGCACACACACCCTGCATTAAAACACACACACACACACACACACACACACACACATACACACAGATTATGCAAACAGTAGAATGATAAAATGGTTAGCCTCCCCAGAAATATTTGCAGCTGTTCAAAGTCTGTCCGTGCTGATGGATGGAGTTAATTTGAGGATAAGGTGGTTGAGAAATCATCAGTTATGCGGCCTCTGGGAGTTTTCATGGAATTTACTGCAAGCATTGTTTCAGCTTGCTCGATTGTTGCACATCCTAATTTTAACCGGTGGTTTCTCTGTTCCCTCTCTAGGCAGCAGGCCCTGTTTCACGTACTAGCAGCTTACTCTGTCTACAACACGGTAAGTGTGTTAGTGTGTAGATGTGTGCATTGAAAGGTGTGTGTTACATAATACGCGCAGCACGTCAGTGGAGCAACAGTGTGTTTCCATACAGCGAAGAACAGGCCAAGTACTCTAAACCCATCTGTTCTCTTGTTTAGAGCCCTGGGTGAGATTTTGTATTTATGAGTGTGGTGCTGCATGAATGTTCAGCAACACAGTGTGACAGTCAGACCACCAGCAAACCAATAGTCAGCAGTCACATCGTGAGACCCAGTTCCTCTTTTATTATGTGTCGTTTAACAGTTGAGGAAATAAAATAAAACGGTTTTGTTGATTTAAAATACTTCGTCAACACAAAAATGACACGTTTTTTTCCACCTCAAGTACTTATTTGTCTTAACCAGGCAGTTTCATCCATTGTTTTAATTGACACCATTTATATCTAATCTTACCAGTCTTTTGCTTTATAATATTGCATTTAAAATGCATATGCGCATACTGAGGTTAGACATAATGATGATTATGGCCCCTTTACTTTCTCCACCCAAAGCCAGAGTTTGACTCTGAAGGCAGAAATCTGGCTTTTATAACTAAGTAGGGATGTTCCGTGTCAACAAGTATTTACTGAAATATAGTACCATCATGCATGTATCTGTATCTCAGCATATGCTTGTGGATTAATCTTTATATATTCATTTGCGTGTAAGCACAGATTGCTTCCGTTTGGTATTACCATTCAAAGACAGCACATTACTCCCATCACACGAACACAGTCATGTTTTTTCTGATTCAGCTCTGGAGTCTGTCACTGTGCGATAGAGGTGAGCCAGAGGAAATGGGCATGTGCTGCTCTCTTTTTGCCTCCTCACACACTGCTCAGAAGAATCTGGGTCAGTGGGAGAGAGCGAGAGAGAAAAGGGAGGGAGGGGGGAGTATGTTTGCCGTTTTGCCTATGTGATGATAGTGAAGAATGTGGAGAATGTGGTCGTTTAACCTGAATGTTACCCTGATTATATTTACTGTATTTCCTTGAAAGGATACTCCGGAGTGTCCTTTTCTGTCTGCACCATCAATCTGCCTTAATATGGACAAATACCAAGTGTGTGTCTGCTTTTGTGTATCTGTGCTTGCCAAGGGTGATGTGTTTAGCTTAAATAATTGGATCATTGTGGAGTCAAATTGGCAGAAAGCCAAGTTAAGGACACCAAATGACTGAATGTGTAGCTACAGTAAATATTTGAACAACCTCCGGTAAAATTGTTTATAATGTCGATGCAGCGCGTAAGGTTTTAACACACATCCACAGTCTGGCTTCAGACCGCATCAGACATTCAGGTGCTCTCATGTCTCGGCCAGTGTGTGTCTGTGTGTGTGTGGGCTCTATTAAATTATGAATTGTCCCATTCTGTTTAATTGAACCTGTCTCTGCTGTGTGTCCCCCAGGAGGTGAGCTACTGCCAGGGGATGAGTCAGATCGCTGCCATCTTGCTCATGTACCTGAATGAGGAAGAGGCCTTCTGGGCTCTGTCGCAGCTCCTCACCAACAGCAAACATGCCATGCACGGTGAGAGAGGGAGGAATGAGGACAGGGAGGAAAACAACAGGGCTGATTAATGTTGAGACATATCAACTAACATAAGTCAAAGTCAACTTTATTGTCAATCTTTCAGTTTGTGTGTACAGACAGAGAGATCGAAATACCGTTTCCCACAATCCCTAATGCAATACAAATATATTTAAAAATATGTATGCAAATATGTAAATACCTATATATCCACAATCAAAAGACACATTTATACATAGGAACACATTAAGACCTAAATGAAAGCACAGCAATCAATATATACAAAAGAACAGTCACTTCTATACCTTTTGAGAATGTACATCAGTGCAAGACTGTCCATAGCAGCGACAACACAACACCTATTGATAAGGACAAAAGTGTGTGTCCGTTTTGAAACTGTAACTCAATCCATACTCAGATTTGTTAACATGTACACTCATCTCTATGTGCGCATAACATTAGTAAGTGTGAACTCAACAGTGTATTGAAAACAGTCGTTTTAAAAGGAGTGAAATATTACGTTTTAGAGCTGAAAAAAATGAAAGTTCCCCTTTTTTATATAAGCTTCTCAATTAATTAATTAATTAATTCTAGAGATGATATTGTAAACTCTCCACACATTTTCATATAATATTGCTAAATATTAGGCTTCTAGGAATGGTTTACCAAATTCCCATAAACCAAAGCTTAATGTGAGTCAAAGAAAATTAACCAAATGTTCCAAATAATCAAAGGACCTAAATAATTTTGTCACGCTTTCTCAGTGCCCTTCAGCAATCTTTGAAAGAGGGGAAAATAGTAAATATCATGAATCTACTATTCCCATGCACCAGTATGGCCTGCTGATGTGTGTTTTTCTCGCCTTGCTAGGGTTTTTTATCCCGGGATTTCCTAAGCTGCACCGTTTCCAGGCCCACCATGAGCTGATCCTCTCCAAAATGCTCCCGAAGCTGAAGAAACACCTGGTAAGTTAAAATACGTCTGACCATGCAGGAGAAACAAGGAGCTGATATATTGCTCAGAAGGTCTGCGGTCGATTAGTATGCTTAATTTCTCATTATTTGATGAATCTACGTTGCAGAAGGCCACATGTTCAGAATGTTAGTGCAAGTGCAAGAGTTAGATTTATGACCCAGGACAGTTTATGAGGCGTGAGCTCCCATATTCCTCATTAATTCTCCCAAACAGGACAAGGAGCAGATGACATCAGGGATTTACACCACCAAATGGTTTCTGCAGTGCTTCATTGACAGGGTGAGTATTTGACTCAAATCCTCCTTAAATGCTCTTCCCTGTTTGTACCAGACATATTCTGCATTTTAATCATTCATCAGAATTTCATTGTGCATCCCATCTGTGGTTTTTTTCGTGCTTTATTTTTTTAATCTGCTGCTGCGTGTCTTACATAACAGACCCCGTTCACCCTCACCCTGCGTTTATGGGACATCTACATACTGGAGGGAGAGAAGACGCTAAGCGCCATGGCTTACACAACCCTCAAGTTACACAAGAGTGAGTAAGAAGAAAATAACAATATCTCCCGTGCAGCGTTGAACGCATCAAACCAGTTTTATGCCCAGATACAGCCCCAGCTGCTGTTGCTATACCAGTGAGCGTAGCGCCGCACGCTGCCTCGCGCTTGGCTGCCTCCTAACTGGATGGCTTACATAATGCAAGTGGCCGGTTGCTGTGGAGAAGAACGGAAAGCTGCCTTTTCATTGGACGCCTGCACAAGCTTAGCCTCAGCACAGTTGTATTCCTGCAAAGCAGCTCTTTTGATGTGGCACTTCTTGACTTGGTGTCTTAAAGTTAAGACTGGGTTGAAGCGGTGTATTCAACATCATTTATGCTCATCACATAGGTTCACTAGTGACCTCATTGATTAGAAAGGCAAGTCGATTTATAAAGCGAATTTCAATAACCAGGCAATTTAAAGTGCTTTACAAGAAAACATTAAAAGCATTTAGACATAGCAAATAGTGCAAAAGAAAAACATAACAACATGTATAGAAAAATATGTTTAAGAAGTCATTAACAAGCCATGAGAAGACAACATGATACAAGCTGAACTAGAATACAAGAATAACAAACTACAGTGTAAGATATGAATAGTTCTTTGGTTTTATAAAAGGCAGCGACAAAAAGAATAGTCACCTTTTTTTCTGACTGTATTGTGTGTGTGTGTGACCAATCAGAGCGCCTGCAGAAGCTTCCGATGGAGGACCTGAGGGAATTCATCCAGGAGCAGCTGGAGGTTTCGTTCTTCCTGCATGATGATGTTGTGGTTGAACAGCTTCAGGCTTCTATGTCGGAACTTCGCAGTAAAAAGCTGGACCAACCTCCTCCAGGTGCAGTTTTTATTCTTATTCCCTCTCCATGTAAAGCTGTCTAAAATATAAGGTATATTTATTTTCACCTTTGTTGATTTATTTCATTATTTTCTTATTTTAGCCAAATCAGAGGAGGTGCCAAAGAAACCTCTGGGTCAGGAGAGACCGGTCGCCCTCCTGCCTAAGCAGCCTGACTCTCCTCTGGAGGTCAAAGTAAACCTGCAGCCTCACATTCCCCCCACCACAGAGGGCCCTCAGATGGACAGCATCACCCGCCAGCAGACCCCGTCTCCTGCAGACATGAGAACCCCTCCTCTGGCTTCCCCTGACCCCGTTGTAGTCCACACACAACGAACACCTTCTCCGATAAGGCCTTGCAGGAAACCTCCGCTACCTCCAAAAGCAGAGAAACCCTGTGCTGAGGCCGGGCCGGACCGAGAGGGGAAGGGGACGCTTCCTGAGGTAAGACACACCGAAAATGTTCTTCAGAGCCAGCCTGGAGACCCCCAGACCCAGGAGGAGCCCGTTGATTGGCCCCCGCCCTATGAGCCTCCTGCCTTTGAAGCTGTGCAGACTGACGCAGAGATCATGGACCTCCCAGATCTGCCGCCTCCACCTTTCTTCTACACCGAGCCGGTTGACGGCGCATCTCCCTGCCCGGCTGTCTCAGAGACCCCGTGGCACCCTCCTTCCCCCCGCTCAGCCCCACCACTGGTCACCCGAACAAAGCCAAAACCATGCCTGAAGCCACCCACGTCTCTTGACCTCACACAGAGAAAACCCCCTCCCTCGAAGCCTACCCCTCCCCGTGCCCTCACCACATCCTCCACTTCCTCCCCCAGACCTCCCCCAAAGCCGACCAAGTTCCCCGTCTCTCTCTACGTCCCGGTGCCAGCGGGCGACAGACGGCCCTCCAACACCTCGCAGTACGACAACCTATCGGAGGCCGAGGAGGACGAGCGCTGCCTGGAGAGGCTGCTGGGCTCCACGCCTGAGGAAACTCACGGCATCCCCCCCCACACCACAGACAGAGACTATGACCCCACTCTCTACACTCCACCTCCTGCGTTCATCCCTCCCTCAATCCCTCCCTCACCTTCTCTCGGACCTCCCCCGCTGTGCGCCCTCCCCAGTCTGCCTCAGGAGCCAGAGTACGAGGGGGAGGACAGCTGGGTGGAAGACTCCATCATTCCCCCTCCTCCCGCCAGTTTTGCTGACCGGCTCACTTCTTTCGAGTGTGGCGCTGCCAGCTGCTCGGACACACAGAGAGTCGCCTCGCCCAGAGCCTCACCCAGAGCCGCCTCACCTAGTTACTCTAAGCCTTTCTCTCGGGGCCCCAGGGACCATTCTGCTTTCCCAGCACCACTGTTGTACACGGGGTCCCCACCAGGCCACCCCAGGCCCTCAGGACAGTCCTCCGTGGGGGGGGCCCTGGTCCGATCCAGCCCAGACTTTTGCAGGATGCCTCCAGGTGGACAGCCACTGCCCAAATCAGTGACCTTTTGAAGTCTCATTCAAGTGTTTCTGATGTATGCCAATACTATTCAGACTTCCTGTCAATGCTTGATTCGTTTTCAAAGCGGTTAAAAGGCCAGTAGCTATTCAGTGTGTCAAAGATTTGTGTGTGTTTGTTTGAAAGGACTTTTTTCATCGATTTGTACAGATTTATGTAATACCGTCACCTTTTTTTGTAAGGGCAGGTAACTTTTTTTAAGTGTCAAACTTCTATTTAAAACTGCTGTCCGTGTTACTGTTTGCTGCACAAAAAGTGAGTGTATTATCTCGCCTGCTTGTTAGTGTGTGAGACCAGATTCAGTCTTTAATATGATGGGTGATTATAAGAAATGTACACAGATATAAGGGGAACTACTGTAATACCAGCTTTGAATTACAACCGGTGCTTCATCTGCAGTTAGTTTCATTTTGTTCCAACAGAAGTGTCTTAACCTGACTGCAGATCAACACAAGGGCTTTTGAGGCTGCAGAGTAAGCTCATCTTTGCTGAAGCACCCAAAGCCTATACATTTATACTGTGTTTGTTGGTCAACTGTGAGCAGGCTCACAACTGAAATTAACAATTATTAATATACCAGTTTCTGTATAGCTTGAGATCAATACTTGATAATAAAGGACTTCTTGCATCTAAGTTAAGCTTCAGATAAAGTTGTAACCACCAGCAACAGGAAATAGGAGGTGCAATAAGTCACTGGTGTAAATACAGAAGGTAGTTCAATTCTCATGAAACATTTTTTTCCCCATACAGGATGCAGTGGGTTCTTCGCTGCTTTTTTAAATTCTAAAATCGACCCAGTAGGATGACCAATTTAAAGAAGTGGTTTCAGTGCTATTTCTGTTTGTCTGATTTCACAGCAACAATGTACTGTTCCATGTGAATTTACACACATGCATCAAAGCTAAAGAAAAGGGAAATATCAGACTTAAAGGAAGGATATTATGAATGCGACATATTATCAGCACAAACAGCCACAGTAAAAATCCATATCACAATATGTATTAAGAGTAGCTCCATCTAGTGGTTGGAAGTGTTACAGTAACTGACTTCAAGCTTTAAAATGAAGTCCTTGCTAGTGACAGGAGGCTTTTACGAAAAATAATTCTGACATAAAATGCGACCTATAATGTTTATTTATGAATGTGCACATAGTAAGCTAGACTTAAGAATAAAAGGACAGAGTCCATGTTACTGTTCTATTCTGTCAAGGGAAAGTAACAAACGAAAGCTGATTTCTTTCATATGCATAGCCACATTTTAGAGCCATATATGTAGAAACTGGTGTCCATTTGTTTTGAGAAGAAAAAGTGATTGAGGAATGGAAGTTGAGCCATATCATACTTTACAAGGACCTAATATCAAAAATGTTTATATAGTTTCATGCAATTATATATTACATTATATTCTGTCTAAACGTCTGTTGTATTTTTTGCACTGACCTTTGTCTTCACCAAAAGGTTTCGTAATCCTCTGTAAGTATTACGTTGATTTCTAATGGAGTTCCATGTTACTGCTAAAAAATCATTTCCATCTTGTGATGTTACCAGATGTGTTATGGTTTGTTCATTAGCTTTGGTCTCGCTTCTACGTTTCTCAGGCTTCTTTAGTCATGTGACCTGACCACCATTTGCATCATCACTGCTCCTTTTATAGACCTGGTTAACATCAGTTAGGGCTCAGACCAAAGTTTATGTACATTTATGCAACTTCTTATTTGAGTTTTATAAAGAGATAAACCTTAGTTGTCTGTCTGTCTTCTCTTCCTCTACAGAAAATACACATCTGGTTTAAGACATTTATTGCACACCCAGAAAAATTGTGTAGTCTTCCTGTACATGTTTTAGATTCAAAGTGTTTCACACAAAGGAAACAGAACAAAGATTTAAATATAACATCACTTGATCTTATTGCATTAAATACAGAAAGAGCAAAAAGACTGCTAATAAGTATATTAAAATATGAGCTGCAGTGTAATAAACATTTGATCTGCCGACACCCTGATTTTCAAAGTAATTATTTAATTAATGGGTGAGAACAAAAATAAGCATAATCTCCAAATCTTTGGTAAATAAGCCACCAAATTCAACAAACATATAGTTGTTAAAAACTAGAAGCATCACTCTACTTTTAATGCTTTTACATAGAATGTCATGGCTTTCCAAAGATATAAAAGTGCATTCATTTGGAGTGTTATTGCAAACTCTGAGACATGAGTAACCTCTGGAGTGAATTTAAATACAAAATCTGTACATTGATATTAACCCACCTTAAATACACAGACATTATGACATATACATATTTTAGCAGTTTTGTCATTAACTTCAAAATCCTAGTAATAGTTAGCCGTCTCCCAAACTGGGACTCGGGTCACATCCTTCATATCCTCAGCTGGCTGATGAGGTTAGAAAGCGAGGTGACACTTTCCCTCAGTTTGGAGTCTTCCTCCTGTCCCAGAGACACCCCGGCCAGGCGCATGGAACCGTTTGTTCCCATGATGCACGGCAAGCTGAGAAACACCTCTGCACCTATTCCACCCCAGCCCTAAAGCAAACAATCAGATTTCAATCAACACATCAAAAGGCACATTTAATTTAATGCTGATACTGTGTCAAGTTTGACTACCAACTAAATGTAGTAAAACAGAGAACACATGGAATAAGAATGATGCTTTTGCTTTTATAGGGAATGCACAGTGTTTTACCTGAGCCAGCGTGGAGACAGAGTGTGTCTTCATTTTATTTGTCAGGATACTGTTAGTGATGTCAGCGATGGACAGACCGACAGACCATGAGCGCTGACCGCGACTCTTCATCATCTCAAACGCTCTAAAAGCCAGGAAGAAATTGTACTTTTAAAAAAAAATCCAGGAGAATCGCAACCACTTTGAATCCCTTCTTATTCTCTACATCCATAGAACCTCCTTTAACTGTGACACTACATTGAGTCATCTATAGATTGTAACTACTTTACTCAAGGTCATGTTCATTCATGCCAGTACCTGTCTAACAGTGGTTTGGTTGAGCTGGATCCTGCTGCAATCTCCGGCTGCACATTGGAGCTATGCCCAGTTTTACTCATCACGGCAACTGCAAGACAAACATTGACAAGATTGTTCATGTGCTCCGATTATTAAAAGGGCCCTTACACACATTCAAGTTTAAAGTTCAAGGCTTTATTATCATGTGCAAATTAGCTACAGTGTAGACATGGCAATGAAAAATTAAGTCAGAGGCTCCTGCAACAGTGCAACATGAATATATATAGGACATAAAACAAATATCAAGAATGGGAGAAATGTCTCCTTTCTGGCTCACCTTTGTTGTCTGAAAGTTCTCCTATGACCCAGGCTGGTTTGTGGGTGTTCAGGTTAATGTCCAGGATGTGACTGAGACGCTCTGAGTCCAGGTTACACCCTGCTCCGATCACATGTGTCGGAGGCAGGCAACTCTGTCTCCAGGCAACATGGGACATGATGTCCACTGGAATTGGACGAAAAAGAAAACAGAGGTGAAAATATATATATATATACCGGGTGGTTTACTCCTTTAAGAAGGACGTTTTCTCTGACACTCACCTGGCTGTGAGGCGATGAGCATTACTGCGTTGGGGCTGAGCTGTGCTACAGTTGGAATGATCCCTCTGTACATGTCCACATTATTCTGGACCACGCTCGTATACGACTGCTCGCTGCTCCATGAGTTCGCGGTCACCACGACGACCCTGGAGCCCGCAGAGGCTGACAAATCTGAAAAAGGAGCGTCATCAGTGTGTGATAGGTCGGCTAAGAGACTCAACTTTCCTTTCTTTTAAACTGTGGGATCTGAGATGATGGTGTATGGTTCCCACAGTCCAGTAACAATCATTACACCTTCTGTATTATTCTGAATACTAATTATTACATTTTAGTATAACTTACAAAGCTAACAAATGCTAAAATGACAGCTTCAAGCATCCTTTCCTCCAATGTCTTTATCACTACTGATGTAGCCAAGGAGGAAATATTGCAATATGTTTTGTCTTTGATTGCTCTCTTCATTTGTATAATTATTATGCATTTATATGTTGAATCTTGCAAGGCATGTGCAATATTAAACATATACGTGTTACTGTCTTTGGTGCACCTCTGCACTGCCTTGTTTGCTGCTTATGGTTTTAGTTAATTGCAGCTGTGTGTAGCATTACTGCCAAAGAACATTTTTAAATTGTATTATTAGTCAACCCATGCACACATCTATCAGCAAACCTTGAGATAAATAGCTAAAACTGAAAGGCAAAGTCTCTCAAGTAATCACAAATGGATACATTGTTTTCTGTTATCGCTCTGAAAGGTCTAAGGTAATGGAAGTCGGGGTTCAGTGACTGTGTCAGAGGCAAGTCATCAGGGATAGCTTTCCTAAGCAAACGTCACCTTTGAAACAACCTGGCATCAGTGATGACTCAGCCAAAAAGCACTTTGAACATTAGAGTGTGACAGTGCAGAAAGTGACGTACCTTTGGATACCTCCACCTTCGGCAAACTGAACATCTCTAGATCTGTGCTGCCGCCCTTTGTGGAGCTCTCAGCGACGTCAATGAAAACAAGTTTGTCAACTTTACACTGGGGGAAAATTAGAATAAGAACAAATGTGTCAGCATTTAAATTTGAGGTTGTGACTTTGGTAACATGGTAACCTTACTGACATATACCTTTGATAAAATGCTCATCACCGATGACATTCCTAAATCTCCTCCCCCGATAACAGACACTTTGATATTCTGTTGATCATGTGTTCTCCCACCTGAAATAGACACAAGTTAGGCTAAAAGTTCACAATCATCTGGTTTGTTTTATATGCTGCATGTCAAATGAAGTACCATCATTGATCTGGAGATTAGAAACAAATGCCAGGAGCTCATGGGGGTCTTTACTGTCTACTGTCGTCCTTGAGGATAGGGGAGGGTCCTCCTCAAACTTGGAAATCATCTCAGTCAGAAGAACTAACACGGTGGACTTGGGCTGTTACAGAGAAATAAAACAAACAGCAAGAGTGATGAAAAAGTCAGTTTTATCCCACAGGCCATAAGACTGCTAAACACCTGAGCTCTGTTAAGTGCCTCGATAAACATTCATCTGTTTGTCATCTTGCAATCTACTTATTTATAGAAATAGTTATCACCACAATAAACCGTATTTAATTTCTTCATAATGTACATTATTTAATTTCATATTCCATTCTTGTACATATCATAATCTATTTACATGTATATAGACTTCTTGCACTATTTTTTATTTGTATTTTATTATATATGTTGCATCGTTGGAGGAGCTCGGGTCAGGAGAATTTCATTGTCATTTCTACACTGTAGCTTATGTGCATATGACAATAAAAGCTTTGAATCTTGAATGCAATTTCAAACTTCACCAAGAAAGTATTAAATCTTACATAATCCCAGTTGTGCAGGCCGGGCAGGTGGAGCCGCCCCTCCTTGTCGACATGTTTGCCCTCTCTGATGACCATGTTGGAGGTGGGTCTCAGGAGGCATATGGGAGGGGTGAAGGGGAAGGAGTCCATCAACCACAGTTGAATGGGAATGTTGTAGGAGCGGCCTTAAAATAGAGACGCTGACATCAGTACAAAAATAATGACTTCATGATACGTAACCGTTTTCCCTAACTGAGTCGTTTGGCTCTTATAGGTCAGTCTTACCGCCATAATTCACAGGGACGTTGCCAATTAATTTCAGGAGATCTTTTTGGGTGTTGTCACTGAATGCTGGAATTGACAAAAGGGGCACACACAGTATCAGCAACCAACATATTTGATGTGTGTTGTAGAGGGCTACAAATAGATGAATATAGTGACAAAAAACATACTGTATGTCCCTGTGGATGGCATCATCTCAGGGTAGATTCGATAAATCTTCTGCAGCTGCTCAACAGCAACATCGTGGAATTTGTACTAAAATACGGGAGTAAAAAAAAGAGGCTTATTTGTTGTGTTTTGATGAAGGCTTGCATGTATAGAGTGAGTGAATTAATGAATGACTAAGTGTGTATATTAATTAAATATCCTTAGTTATAACTGATGGGATGTTAACATGTTTGTAATTATGAACAGGGGACGAGGAATAACCTACAGTAAGCCTATTTATTTTTGTTATCGTTGTCAATATGCTGTTTTTTCATTTTTCTAATTTTATTTTAACATCAGAATGAAGAAATGTCAATGTACTGTCAATAATGTTAAAAACACAGTTGAAGGGCTAATGGATCATTCATTTGTATGTTGCTTGTTATAAACACATTCAAGTGTTTAGTTTTTGACCTAATTTATAATAGCAGTTTATAAAGAGATAGGAAGACACTGGGTAAGAATTAGCCTTCAATAGACATCCTTTTGACAATTCTGTAACTTCCTCTGACTTTATGAAGCACTGCGTGTCAGGGCTGTGGTTTTATATTCATCATGACTGCTCAACACTGGATTTGTTATGAAAAATGTTAACTAGAAGTTCGTATTCGTCTCACATTGTGCCATATTCCGGTATCGTCTCTTCAGGCTTTGGTAAGTTACAGAGCTGGTTCAGCCAGTTGGAGAAGGCTGACAGCAGTTTTGAGGGACTGGCCTGCTATGCTAACCGGCACTGGTCGGTAAACATTCTACTTACAAAACACTTTTCAAAGCTGGTTCACTGGTAAACAACTAACCTTGGAGAGTATCCGCTGTATTTTCTCTGAACGGAGGTCCATCTATTGAAGTACAACAAAAACAATCACGTGTTTCTCTGATTTTAGCCTCCTGACGGGGAACTTCCACTTTGCACGTTAGCTGTAAAAACTAAACTTCCGCAAACTTTGAGCAGTATCCAAGCGAGACGACAGGTCCCGCCCACTCTGTGCGTCATGAATGGCGATTAAAAGGGAAGGAAAGGCACTTGCATATTTAAACATTTTGAATAAAATATACCCTATTTGCTATTTTTCAAGGCAGCTATTCTTTGGTTATGGAATATTGCACACATTTTTAAAAGATCTGAACCCTCACTTTTTTTAAACTACTTATTAGTTGTTATACATGAATCTAAATGAAAATCAGAGCACTCTTGAATATCTGATTAATGTCAGTATTCTTTAAGCGGTTTCTTTATTCAAACTGAAATTGTAAATATTATTCTAAATCAGTTCCTAATGTAAACCTTTTCTCCTAGAGCTGCTTTCTCTACTCTCAGGTCTTAGCCTTCGAAAAAGGATTGAACCATTTCCATTGAAACCTCCAGAAAGAATATAATAATCTTTAAACTAAAAAAAAAAATAGGACATTTCATTTAACACATTTCATATATTAAAAAAACAAATTTCCACACAATAAATGGCAAAATAATATTTCATTGCTTTAACCTAAAATCATACCATTTTCTATAAATGACACTTGTAGTGGTACCCAAGTTCTGTATATATTACTAGGATTGTCGAGAAAACGTTAACATAAAGCTAGACATTTAAATAAAACCCTTTAAGCAATAATTTCTCTAAACTCCCTTTAAAAGAGAAACAAACAACACATCAAGTGGTAAAGTGTGTTTCTGCATATTGTAATTACTTTACAATCATTTGTTTTGGAAAAATATGCAACAATTTCTGCTGAAAATAGCATTTTATCAACACCTGTATGTCATTGTTTGTCTGCAAAATATCACTCTTCCATATTTATAGTTCTCAGTTCCTTTTAAGAAATGTGAGACTGTTGACCGTGTAAACCCGTCACTCAGTGGGGGTAATAAATAATAAAACAGGGAAAATATGAGATCTTTGTCACAGGGTACTGCCTGAATGATTTGTGCATATGTTGTCTTTGACTAACAGTCTTCTCTTTTTCTCTGGGCCAATGTCACGTGTCGTTCCACAGTTTTTGTCCCACAGAGGCCGAGGTGGGCACAGTCACTGGGCCTCATGGCAGACCTCATGGGACACAGCTTTTTAGTTTTTCATTAATCTCAACGAAAATAGGGGCTTCAGTTTTTTTTCCTCTTGGCAGTTTGCCTTTTCAGCTCTTGTAGTTCTCTTTCCTCCTCCTCCTGATCTTCCTTCACGGCCATTCGCAGGCTAAAGTAGCAGAGGGACACAGAAGAAAAATCACATTATATAAAAGATGGTAAATACTACATCTGTATATTTGAGGACTGGGAGTTTTATTTTCGTCTTACGTCCTGGCCTCCTCTTTCTGCATATCTTTCCAGCTGCTTTCCATGAATTTAAGTGCATAGTCACTCTCGTCCGCCTTGTATCTGATGAGGTAAAAAGCAAAGAAGTGATGTCATAAAGAACTTACTATACATGGAAAGTACTTGTAAACTGTGTATATTAAGTCAACACTTACTTGTTTTTATCATATCCAAAGATTTCCCTAATATGCCTGGAAATGTCTTGTTCGTCTTCTCCCTCGTCAATAAAATCCTCCATTTCTGAGTCATACTCGTCCTCGTCATCCTCGTATTTCCTCTTGTATGCAGAGGTGATTGGCGGTAACCTTGGGACTGGAGAAAACATACAGAAAATAACTTTCAATATTGGCACTTGGACAGTTGCTGAACGTGAAAATCCACATACTGTATGAAGGGGAGATTTGGCCATGCTCGGGAGGGAGGAAATGCCTAAACTACCCAGCTTGTGATTGGATTATAACGAAGGTTACAAAAGTCAATATTATGGTACAAGGTTGAGGACATTGAAATGAGATTTTGTTTATCTATGTTGGAAAGATAGCTGCTCTGTGACCCCGGAATAACAACAAAGGCTGCTGATTGTTGCTGACACACTTCATTCAGTTTGGCAAACAAACCCCTGGCCCTGTCAAAATGACCGCCGTACTTCAGGCTGCAAAATGTCAGACGTTGTTTGTAATTTATTTGTATTCAACCTTTATTCAACCAGATAAAAAGCATTGAGATAAAATCTCATTTACAATGCTGACCTGACCAAGAAGGCAGCAACGTTACACATGTTTACACATAACACAGACATATAAAATACATAGAACACAACTAAGTAAACAAAAAAAACTAAACGAAAAGCAGTCATTACATTTTGCACATTTGGGACAGTAAGAAAGGTACACTACTTATTACTGCAAGAGCAGCTGGTAGTAAGGACCTCAGAAAACTTCAATTTAAAACTATAGGGACAAGTGCTGTCAGTTTAAGGCTTGATTGAAGGTCATTCCAAGACCAAGGACCATAATGAAAAAGACTCCTTTTTCCAGCCTCAGTCCGCACAGCAGGTACCTGGAACCGTATCCAGGCACTGGATCTGAGGTTGGAGAGTCACAAACTGGGGCAGATCTGGCACATACAGTATGTGCTGGGGACCCGTACTGTACATTTCTATCATCACACTTTGGGGTCCTCAACATTTGTGGGTTCACAGCGGGACT
>NW_011350722.1:155473-169402 GCF_000735185.1 Notothenia coriiceps
AACAAGGACCACTCCATTACACATCTTCCCGTTTTATACACACATTTTTTAACACAAACATAATTAGTTATGTAATATAAGTGATTCATTTTTTTTATATTTATTTACTTAGCAAGTTATTTTTTGGTGGAAAAAAATTGCTTGCTCTTTCGGATGGGACCAGAGCTGTAGTAAAGTTAGAGTAATATCTGCTTCCCTGGTTGTTTTCCTGCCTCCCTCATAACATTCACATTAATATTATAATTACATTTAATAATTCAATAACCTTGGGTGTAATCACATTGTTTTTTTATTTAAAAAAGTGTGTCTAAGGCAATTTGTTAAAAAACACAGCAGATGTTGTTGGGGTATTTATACACATGATGTTACAAGGTGATCTTTGGTGTGGCCCTTGGATCCATCAGTATTGATTTCTAAAGTGTTATTAAAGGGCAACTTATCCAACCAAAAGGAACATATTTAACATTATACAGCTTTACAAATAGGTCATCAGAACTAATTTAAATATCAGCTTTGGGACGATGTATTGAAAACTAAACAGGATTATATTAGCATCATGTCAAGCTGGCAAGTAAACAACAGAATGCCAACCATTTGTTTTTACACCAGCCATAAAGCAAATACAATACACACAACAAAAAACACCCTCTAATGGCACACTTACATGCTTTTGTACACAATTGTATTTGCTAAAACTATGGTTGGGCTCTTTTAGAAGAACAAGCCAGGCACTGTTTGGATTATATAAATATAAAGAGATGGATCCCTCATCAGCCTATTCCCAAACATGACTATGAATTAAATTGGGGAATAAAGATGCCTTCCTCCTTACACACAGCCCCATGCAAGATACGGTGTTCCAAAGAAGGATGCCAACCTTACTGTCAGTTGGACATTTGCTAAGCTAGAAGCAAACCGATTAATGGATGAACCAAGAAGTATCCAGTGTAAGGCAATAACATTTCCTTTTGACATTACTGATCTTTGGTATTTTCTTCCCTTTGGAGTCATTTGCCATAAAGCTTTTCAGTCCCCATCGACCCTTACACCCTGCATCTAGATACGATTAGATATATTCCTCCCAATTACAACAACTGGCCCTTTAAGGCATAAAGGTCCATAGTACCTTTGTGGTGATGCATGGGGTACCGCTCCACCTTTGGACCTGGCTCAGGCTCAGTGTCCGACAACGTCCTATCTGCAGAGGAGCTTCTTTGGGCACCCAAACGGTGAGCTGCACAGGCCGAAATGGTGGCAGGTTAAAGGTGAAAGTTCACCGCAGAGACTGCCGACCGCGCCATTTTCCCTTTACCGTTCACCCAAGACCTTTGGTTACAGTTTGGGGGAAACCTGAGAGGAGGACAAGATAAAAAGAAGAGTTTAGTCTGGGACACGTGCATGCCAGAGATGATATTTCCATTGTGATGGGTCACACAGACTTATGATCCTCCCTGAAAACAATTTGGTGGCATTCCTTGACACACACAGAGAACCTTTTGAGAGCCAGAGTTATTTCTAACTATTTGCGAGCGTAACAAGGAGGCTTTGTTTTTACCTCAAATGACCAAAAGAAAATACTATTACTTCCACTTGTGAGATTACTCTCATGTGCTAAGGGCATTTAATTGCATGGACTTGCATCATATCGGTGCTAGACTAAGTCACGTTTGTTGGTAGAGACACCTAAGAGCGAGAGAGCTCCATACATGTTGTCCCAAATGTGTGACGTTACTAGAGAAGAACAGTGTTAATTACCAAGCGCTTGTTAGCAGATGGCCGGAAATGGACCGCTCCAGTGCTTACATGCCACAACGGCGGGTGGTGCTTACTCAATCTACATCTGGGTTCAGTTGGTCTTCTACATGTACTTCGAGCCGGAGCAGGGCGCAAAGAGATGATTCACATCCTCTACACCAATCCAGCATCTGTAAGGATACCAGATGAGCTTATTTAAGATGAATCTAAGTGTGTGTACAATGGCGTGTTCTTCTTTGTTTAAAATCTTCCTAGAATGAAAAATCTAAGTGTACATGTGGGTTCACTCACACAAAGAGCATTCAAAGATATCTACTATTCATCCATTATTATTGCTTACTCTTTTAATGCGAGGATATCAACGGATTATCGATGTAAACACACCAGTCCACGAAGAATACGCCCAACAGCTATTAACCAAAAAACAACAACATGGAGCAAACTACACATAAATCAAAAAGACATAGTGCCTGTTCATGAAAACATTTGGTAAAGCATTCGAAACAATATGGTGTAGTGTTATAGTCAGATAAATTGACGAATTTTACTTGTTAATTAGAGAAGTTAATAAAAGAAACGGGCGAGGACAGAAGCGACTTTAAACGAGCTCTTCTCATTATTTCCGAGAATCTCTCATCTATCCTATGGCACTCCACTAGCTGTCTGGTCCAGATGTGTGTGTGTGTGTGTGTGTGTGTGTGTGTTGGTTGTGTGTGTGTGTGGTGGTGTGTGTGTGGTGTGTGTGTTGTGTGTTGTGTGTGTGGTGTGTGTATGTGTGTGTGTGTGTGTGTGTGTGTGTGTGTGTGCGTGCGTGCGTGCGTGCGTGCGTGCGTGCGTGCGTGCGTGTGTGCGTGCGTGTGTGTGGGCATGTATTAATTCGTTAATTCGTTCGCCATCTCCACATCATGTCTCTGGCAGCTGTAGTTTTTTATTTATTTGTATTTAACCTTTATTTAACCAGATAAAAAGCATTGAGATAAAATCTCATTTACAATGCTGACCTGGCCAAGAAGGCAGCAACGTTACACATAACACATAACACAAACATATAAAATACAGAGAACATAACTAAGAAAACAAAAGACAACAAAAGCAGTTACTACATTGTGCACACACACACACACACACACACACACACACACACACACACACACACACACACACACACACACACACACACACACACACACACACACACACACACACACACACACACATACACACACACACACAGTTAAATATACTAAGAGAAAAAAAACAGAGGAAAGGGAGAGACAAGTCAAATGTAAACGGCAATACAGCCTAACAAAAAGCTACGAGTAAAATATTTAATAATATCATAAAATGTGCATTAAAACATTTGTTTCACCACTCAAGCTATTTGCTGTGTGATCGGTCATTTTAACATGAACATATACGAATAAAATGGAAGAAAAACAATTAAAGTGTAAACAACTTCAATGCAATTATCTTTGTAGAGCAATGATAAAGAGATGAATATCTTGTAATTATCCTACATTTTTTTTGATTTATAAAGCATTTTGAATTGCTTTGTGTTGAAAAGGGCCACATAAACTTGTCTTGCCTTAAATGCATTCTGTATAAGTAATTTGCAGTTCATTCCTCAATCAAATTCAACACTTTTAAATCTTAATCTTCCCGACCTGATAGTTTTTACCCTATTCTTTGACATTTTTTTGAAATGCTGACAAAATGAACTCAAACTTAATTTTCCTTGAATGTTTCTTTTGGGCACTGAACCAAAGAGCTAAAGTAGTTCAGGAACCTGTCGTAGAGATGACAGACCTACGGCTACAGTGGCACTTCAAGCAGAACCTTTGTGTTTCCCTCAGCTGCTCCTGTCTTACCTTCACTGGAAACTTAACGCTGCCACAGTAACCGCGTGCAGTTTTCACACTGATTTTCACCTGGAATATAAAATATTGAAGAAATAGTTTGAGGCACCAACAGTCTAACGTCCCTTTGATGTTAACAAGCGGTAAATCAGGTTTCAGAGAGAGAGGAAGATGAAGAGGGAGACTGTGCGATGGGGGCGGGGAGGGGGGACAATAGAAAAAGAAAGGGTCAAGAGAGGGAAATAGTGGATGTTGGTGGAGATATAAGGAAAGTTAAAGTGAGAAAAAAAAGAGTGAAATTGAAAAGAGGAAGCTGAGAGGAGAAGGATCGGGTATCTTTCCTTTTATGTTGGGGATCAGCAGCGGAGAGGAGAAAGTCAAATTGAGAAAAAGGTAAAGGTGACAGGAGATATAGAGGAAACGGTTTCATTCTTATTTACAAAATATGAACCTCTTTTGAGATCAAAGGGTTTCATGAGGAAACAAGACAAAATGTTACACATTAAAAAATAAAAAGTGTGTGTTCTATTGGTGCTTTTTTATGAGCCTGATTGCAATATACAGCCAGAACCTGACATGAAACCTGAAGACAATATTTGTATTATCAAAGCTAACAAATGTCCATCAAAACTTCCAGAGCCAGGCAAGTAATTGAGTGTTAAACTTCTCCTTTTAGATATGTTTTAATATGTTATACTTATTAAACATTTCGGATTATGTTAGCTGTAAAGCAATTTTAACTTATGTTGTGTGGCAAAGCTGGCATAACAACTCTGCTTTTTCATCAGGTAAAACCACCAAATGATCAGAAACACACCCGGCATGACATGTTTAAGGTTCTATATAAAAAGCAGCAAAACACTGTCAACTATAAATAAATAAGGTTGAAATAAAAATATGCCAGGTAAAATTGCTCTTGGGGAAGTGAAGGCTTTGGGAAATGATCAAGAATTGACTTTTTGAAGCCCCCTGGTATGAATGTGTATGACTATGAATAATGAAAGAGGTTGTTGCTGAAAGAGAGCAAACACACAAGGGAACTCTACCCCAGGTAAATGAATGTAAAAACAAATACTTGTGTACATTTAAACCCAATAGTAGAGTGAAGCGGGACTGAGGGGAAGGAAATGCTAAACCTGTACGTTTGTGGGAAAAAGCAGTTTTGAAAAGGTGGAAACACTTTGAAATGGGAGGCAGTTACACTTTGTGAGAAAAGAAATCAGACAAAAGCAGTGTTAAATGAAAGGCTAATAAAATAGAGGAAAGGGCAGGTAAAAATAAGGCATTGTGCAGGATAAGTGCAGCATTGAGAGATGAAAGAGATTAAAAAGGGTATAAAAAAGAGGGTGAGGAGAAGTTATATACATGCCAGGAAATAAAAAAGAATCAGAAAAGATGAGGGGGAGGAACTGAAAGAGAGAGAACAAATTAAATGTATTGAACACAGTGTTGCAGTCATCATATTTACCTTCAACATAGTTCTTACTTAATTTTTCTTTGGTAGATGTGGGTGATTATAGTCATTTATCTTCATATTATTATTTGTATTTAAGTCTGTACTTGCAAAGGATAACGTTCGTAAAAAAATAATTTTTCGACAAAATATTAAGATAATATATTGATAAATAGATTATACATGTAGAGTGTAGCACAATGACTATACTCCTCACTATATTCCTATGTTTATTATTATTTCCTTCCTGCTTGAGTCCATTGTGTGGAAAATATGTTGGATGAGTGTCATCTTAATCAGTCACGCAGTCAGACAAGATAGAGGGAACAAATGAAACCGACTAATATCCTGGCTTTTCCGTTGTTTTGCCTGTCAGATTGTCTGGGTGCTGTCCCCTTGAAAAACATTCATAATAATCCAGTGTCTGCAAGACATTTATGCCCCTAAGTATCAATTGACTTTGTATATCAATGTTCTAACTAGATATCTGCATGTTCATAATTGTGAAAACAAACACTGTGCTGTTAAAAAGTATTATTTTCGTTCAGATTAACAAGACACTAATAATTTTCCACAGACTTTACTGTCTATGAAAAACAAGAGCTAAACAAAATAAAGACTTTACACTCAAACTGCTATAGTCCACTTTGTTTAATGATTATCTTATTTTTATTTTTCAACACAGCATGATTGGGGAGTTTCACATTTAAGACAATATTTAATTATCTCATTTGATTTGTGGTGTCCTTTTTGTGTCTGACAAACTGTATTTGGGCAGGCACTATGTGCACATGAACTGTGAACATACATTTTTGTAGTCTGGAAATCAATACTTACTTACCATCTTTATTAAACCAAGAAAATGTATACAATATATATAGATATTTATATCCCAAAGGAGAAGATCAGATTTATACCAGTATATAATGTTTTGTGGGGTTAGGTTCAACAGGGTTTAACATCTGTTATAACTTTAAATATTCCCTTTTGACTCTATAATTACTGTTAACAATGAGCCCACAGTTTGGATGAATGATGGTCTGTAATGTATATCAGTGTTGACAAATGTAACACTATAATCTTCCATAATTAATAGCTTTTTGCCCTCTTATTATTTTAAATAATATTCATCTCCTCCTAGATCCATTGAAACACAGTTTAAAATGCAGTAAAACGGTTGGCAGTATTCTCGTGGATGGGCTTATGTGTTCAAAGCAATTATACTAATGTCTTGAAACCATGTGGTTTACTGATTTTAAAACGCTGCAAATTTAAAACATTGCTTTAGATTGGTGGAGGTCACATACGCTCCCTGGGTAATCACAAACCCAAAATGCCACCGTTGTGGCAGAAAGGAGCTTCAGAGGCATGTTATTAACATTTCTTTCTAGAGCACTTGGCAAAACAGTGTTCCAAAGTGCTTTACACAATGGATACAATCCAGCAAGCAATCAGTGACAAAATATATTTTTGTCTGAAAGAGCATGAGTGTTCTGTTGAAACTTGCTCCAGTCTGTGCTCAAGGAATGCCACACATCTGTTTCAGGAGGAAAACATTAAGTCTGTGTGACATCACATGGAAATATCATCCTCTGCATGCACGGTGTCCCAGACTAAACCTCTTCTTTTCATCTTGTCCTCCTCTCAGGTTTCCCCCAACTGTAACCAGGTCTTGGTGAACGGTAAAGAAATGCGCGGTCGGCAGTCTCTGGCGGTGAACTTCACCTACCTGCACCTTTCTGCCACGCTGCAGCTCACCGTGTGGGTGCCCAAGCTCCCTCTGCAGATAGACGTGTCGGACACTGAGCTGAGCCAGGTCAAAGGCTGGAGGGTACCCATCATCACCAACAAGAGGTACATGACCTTTATGACCTTAAAGGGCCAGTGTTGTATTTGGAGGAATATATCTAATCGTATCTAGATGAGGGTGTAAGGTCATGACTGAAAGCTTATGCAAATGACGCCAAAGGAAGAATATACAAAGATTAGTAATGTCAAAAGGAAATGTATCCTACACTGGATATCTGTGGTTCATCCAATAATGGTGTTGCTATCTAGCTTAGCAACATTTCCACTGACAGTAAGGTTGGCCATCCTCTTTTGGAACACCATGGATATCTTTGCATGGCTTTTTTAGAGAAGGAGGAAGCATCATTTATCAATAGTCATAGTCAATGGGTTGGAAGCCTGTGATGGATCATCTTCTTGTATTATTTATATATCAAACAGTTGCTGGCAGTCTTCAAAAGAGCCCAACCAGTATGTTTGTTAGGCCAAATACAATTGTGCTACAAAAGCATGTTTAAGTTTGTGTGGCCCATGGTTTAGAGGGGTGTTTTACTGTTAGAAATACATTTGTATTTGCTTTATGGTGGAAAAACAAATTTTTGGCATTAGTGTTGTTACTTGCCAGCTGACATCGATGCTAATATATCTGCAATAGACTAATATCGTTCAATACATCGTCCAAGCTGATTTATTTTAAATAGTCTGATTGTCCCTATAGTGAAAAGCTGGTAATAATGTAAATATGTTCTTTAGTTTTGTGGATGAAGTGCCCTTTAATAACACTTTAGGAAATCAACTGACTGATCCAAGGCCACACCAAAGCATTCACCTGTAACATCATGACAAATAATACAAACATACATCTGCTGTGTTTACAAATTGCCTTAGACACACTTTTTTTGATTCAAATAAAAAAATAAACATGATTGACTTGTACACCAAGGTTATTGAATTATAAAGGAGTTGTACTTATAATATAAAATGTGAGATGTATGAGAGCAGAAAACAACCAGAAAGCAGATATACTCTCAACTTTTACTACAGCTCTTGGTCCATGCGCTTGAAAGAAGACAACGCATATTGTTTCTTCCACAAAAGGAATACACAGTTCAGCGTGTGCTATGTAAATAAATAATATAAAGAGAATGTATGAGTCAGTGTTGCATGTCATTTTGTTTTATGATAAACCTTTAAATATATGTGTGTGTGTTTGTGTTTCTTTTTTTGACTGAGGGAGAAAAGAAGGAATAAACGAAGGCATTGTGTGAATGTGAGTGTCCTTTGTCTTGATGTGTGTGTGTGTGCATGTGTGTGTGTGATATAGTGCTTATTGAATGGAGCAGTTGAGAGCACATATCGTTCCAGCCAGTCTATAATTTCATATGAGGTCAAGGCCTGTCTGGCTATACTGATGACAACTATTATGGCTTTAGCATCATTGCCCTGAATGAGGCATCAGTCATTTAAACGGACACACACCCACACACATGCACACTCTCTGTGAAAGGTAGACAATGCAAGTGGGTGGATCAGTTACATGATGTTGGCGTGTGACTGTTAGTGTGTATGCGTGTGTGTGTGTGTGTGTGTGTGTGTGTGTGTGTGTGTGTGTGTGTGTGTGTGTGTGTGTGTGTGTGTGTGTGTGTGTGTGTGTGTGTGTGTGTGTGTGTGTTTCTGTGTTTCTGTGTGTGTGTTTGAGCATGTGTGTGGGCACTTATATGTGCAATTTCATACACAGCGGGACAATAAGCTGAAACCGTAGTATATAAACTGTGGAAATATCTTCAGGGCATTTATTCTTTGTCTACCCTGCAGTATACAATCTCAGATAAATATAGTAAATATTATATTTAAAAATATTGATTTTATCAGAAATCTATTAACTTAACCATTTCATATACATGTTCTAAAGTTTATCTATTTTTGTATTGACTTGTATTTGCAGTGTCTGTTTGTGATATGGAATCACTTTAATTGAGCTGTATATTAAGTTTTGATAATGGGAACACATATATATTTATTTAGGGATTCAGTTGCAGCACGTCCAACAAAATGTATTTGAAGTATGTATTAACTTCATAAACAAAGATTTTTCTCTCACATACTTTCATTAATGGGAAATAATGGCACATGTAACCTGTGATTCTCAATACACTATTAAATAAAACATTTTATTTTTATTTCATTTCTGTATTATTTTACTTTTATTCCTACTATCCTTCACAGTATGTGTCGTGTATTCCCCCTGTGGTTGGAGCCATGATGTAGCAGTACACACATCAAGCCTGTGACAAACTTCTACTCCATGGTTCTACTGCATTTGGTTTCAGCTGTGCTTTGTGGCGCTTTAAATAATGTAAGCAACTCGTAACTAAATATAGAGAAGGGATGTGTAAGACGCTGCCATATTTAAATACATAGCCTCCAACTCAGTTTCTTGAACTGAAATTCAGAGTCACATTGGGGAAACTTCAGGCTCAGATTTCAATAACAGTACACATAATAACGTGTAGCACACAATCCGTTCAACATCAGCTTAAATATGCATGTGCACTTTCTTTCTTCGTTTATAAAGAACATGTGTCCTCTCTGTCTGCATAGATGCCTGCCGGCGTCTATTCTCCATTGGTGTATGCCTGTGTGTGTGCTTTGAGTGTGTGTATGACTGTGTGTTGTTTCTATTCCCCATCTTGCTGCCCTTCCATTCTGTTATACCTATTTTTCAATTTCACCATTTTTGCTCAGATAGCCACCAACCCACACACACACCTACACACACCTACACACACACACACACACACACACACACACACACACACACACACACACACACACACACACACACACACACACACACACACACACACAACACAAACCTCTACCGCCCCTTGCTCCTGCTGCCGAGACACCAGCACACTGTTAGGCACACACTCTCACACAGAGGCACATATTCAACTGGGAGAAAAGCATCTATGTGTGAAGCCTCAGCGGAAGTGCCTGACTAAATTAACTTTTATTGTGTTACTTTTATTATTTGCTTTGGTTGTATTTGGCTTCACGTTCAAGTGTTACTGCTGATTCCATGAAACTCCCACAATAAGGACAATAATTCAGTTTATTTGTAAAGTAGAAGTAAAACAATAAAAAAAAGAAATGGAGTCCACAACGCTTAGAAAAGCAGGACAACATTTGTATAGATTGCTATGTCATCTGCATAGTGATGATTACTTTGTTTTGGTTAGTTTTTTGCTGATGAAAGGGTCAAACAGAAACATATAAAGGTGAAACAGGAGAGTTCCATTGCTTGTCTACAACATGTCCAATATAGGGGAGGTGAAAGCACTAAAGGAACAAGCAACGTTTCGGTATTTCAGGATATACTACCCTGAAAAACAGTGACAGAAGACAAAACTCAACTCTAAATCCTGCCAACCTCCCAGTATAGAACAATGCTCTGCTTGAAAAAGGCCTTTTCAGGTATAACAAAACATAAACACCTCGCCTTGTGATCATGGCTTTAACCATAAAAAACATTTGCAGTAGCTTCAGTACAGAGAAGTCCCATTTTAGAGTGTACACTTGTTAAGGTGACCTGGGGATCCATTAGCAAGAGAAATGGAGCTTAGAGAAGTTACAATAGTTTAGGTTTTTAGAAATACTCTTCTGCAGACTTTATTGACAAAGAATAAAGCACAAGGCCAGTTTGGCTACATTTCCAATTAAATAGAACGTTTGCCAGCAAATTCACTTGGTACAACTATAGGGTTTTAAAAGTGTTGCAGCTAGATTAAAACGTTTATTTTGTTTGACCTGAAGCTGGGATTATACAGTACATTACCTCGGAGTTTAGTGTATAAAAATGCCATTTAATTAACAGATAATCTGACCTTCTCTTCTCTCGTTCTCTCTCTGTCATATTTATCTTTATTTTCTCCTAAGGCCTACCAGAGACAGTGAAGATGATGAGGATGATGAGAGGAAGGGCAAAGGCTGTACCCTACAGGTAATATTCTAATTGGTTTCATGACACACAAATAGTTTTTTAATCCTTTTCTACAAAGTCAATATCCCTGAGAGACGGTGAGAGCTGTATGACCACTGAGTATAACATGTGACTGACTTGGTGTCATGCTTAGCTTTAGTTGGTTTAAGATACTGGACTTAATTATTGTGTCATTTATTGCTATTCAATACAATTCATACATTTTGTTAACGCACAGGCTAACAAGATGTACTGTAAGAATCCTTTGTTTTGTTAGGAATTGTAATTCTAATTTGAACTTTCTCTTGACTTTCAGTACCAGTACGCCTTGGTGCGAGTCCTCACTCATTTTGTCGCAGAACCCTCTGACCCCGGAGGTGAGATGGTCTTCATGCTGGGTGCGGACTGGCAAGCTGATATTACTCATTTGGTCTACGACCAGTTAAAGGTAATGTTTTTCTGTCACAAAGACGTACAAATGCCAAATGTTCCTTATAGGAATAGATCAACGATTGTTAAAACAGTACTTAGTTGCTTTCTAAGAGTCAGATGAGAAAATGAATACCACTTCATATCTAAGATTGGTATCCAGTTCCTCAAAAGATATATGGGATAGAAGCTATATGTTTCCATAAATGTTGGCCTTAACTTTAGCTCTTCCTTGATTTACGTATTGAATAAAAGCAAGCACAAGCAACTGAATGTAAAACAAATCCAAGATGAATGCATTGCAAAGCCTCATGGTTATTAATGAAAAATTATATTAATTGTGGTGGCTGTTTCTGTGATCCACAGGTAGAAGATCCTCGCATTGCCAGATTGATAGATGGAAGAACCTTGATTGGACGGGACCTGGGAATTACCACTATACAGGTGATTACCCTCTGTTCCACTCTCATAACTAAACATGTGTCTGTTCCCTCTCACTTTATTTTGTATTATTATTTGGCATTATCATCCCAGACAACAACCAGTTGTCCTTACTGAAGCTGTGTATATCCACCTTCTAATCTCACACTAAGAATAAAATATGAAATGAAAGAGCCCAACACTTAATGAAAAATAATCCTCATGTGGTTTCAAAGTTTGATCCATCTTCTAATGAAAAGGAGTAGGTGTAACTAGAAACATTATGGTGTACCATTAACGTACTTCAAAGCACCAGAGGAGCAGTGCTTGAATGTGTATTTTAAGTAATTTATGAAACCCACTTTACATCCAATATGCATGCATCACTTTTCGGAAAAGAGTCCCAGAGGAAGACTGTTGAAAACATGTGAATATATGAAAATAAAGAATACAATGGCTAGTCACATTGCAGTCATAAGCCCTCCAGAAATGAAAATACTATCCTCTCTCTCTCTTTCTTCCTCTCTTGCAGTTATAAGCCTTGCCTGCTAGCTTGTTACACAATTAGCCACAATTAACTGTCAGATTTGGCCTTAACATCTCAGTGTGAGGTTCAGCAATTACGGTACACACACACACACACACACACACACACACACACACACACACACACACACTTGCTGAATTCCAATAAGCCGGCCCATTGTAACTGAGTGTGACAGTGGAGGACAGTCCCGTGGCTTACTGTCTAACATTACTGCTTTACTCTCATATATCTGAGCTGAGGGAAAAACCCAAATATGTCACAGTCATATTCATATTTTGTTATGCTCTCCTAATTTGTATCATCTCTATATTTCATGTTACAATATATAAACTCTATTTGTATGATTTAGTATGTCACTCTAAGTGCTTGCATTTGCATGATTGCTCTTGAGAGTGTGTTGTGCATCTATCTAGATATGTCTTGGGATTTTGGGGAAAAGCTGAGTGTGTGTTTGCATCCGTCCCAATGGGAACTGCTACATGCACGCAGACACATGCACACTGATGCACGCATACAGACAGCTGTGCTCTGTTTGGGAGCCAGGAAAGAGAGTTTACCCAGCATTCCCATTAAGATGCCAGAGACGGGAGCCGTCATTTGATAGTTTGACATTTCAATTTTACCCCCAAGCTTCGTCTCCCAGAGTTTCGCCTCCTCCCCACCTCCCTGTCTCTCCCTTATTTCTCTCCCTCCAGTCTCTCTGTCTCGCCCTCTTATTCTCTGCCTGTCTTGAAGAGCAATCCCACAGCTGTCAATCATTGCATTTTGTTAGCTCGCTGAGGGTGGGATTGAGTTTGACGCCCCGACACGTTCTCTGAGAGATTTTCTTTGTACACCAATCAGATCTGCCTGTCCTCCTGTCGCCGGGCGGAGTAGCACACTACTGCACAGGGCTCCTAATCTCCATCACAGTCTGTCTGCTGCTCCCCCTCTCCATCATCTGTACCCCAATCTCTTCTGCGCTCCTTCTTTCTGCCCTCTTTCACTTTCTGTCCTCCTCTATTTGTCATTGCCTCTGACACCTACTCCATTTATTTATCTTGAGTTTGCTACCAGTGTGTTGCTTACACTTTCTCTCTGTTGTTTGTTCATTCACTCACTTTTTGGTTCTTTAGTTTTGGCCTTGTGTTTTGTTTATGCTAAATTGTCTTAGTTGGATGCTGACATTGAAGCACAGCTGGCAGGCAGACACAAACACTGTGTATGTCCGTGTGTGTGTGTGTGTGTGTGTGTGTGTGTGTGTGTGTGTGTGTGTGTGTGTGTGTGTGTGTGTGTGTGTGTGTGTGTGTGTGTGTGTGCGTTCCACTACTTGGCGTGTGTTACATTTAGTCAGAGATGTGATATAATAGAAGCAGTTTTTCTGAAATTTTTTTTTTTCTTTAAACAAAGTAATGTCGGCTTTCTCAGGACTGTGTGTTTTATGAGTCTGTTAGTTTCCTAGCTTATACATATACTGCCAGTCTATGTGGCCACAAGCCACACTTCACTTTTATCTTAAAGGTCACCTATTATGCAAAATCCACTTTTTCATGTCTTTTATACATCAACGTGTCCCCTATGTAAAAAGAGATTCTGAAAGTTTCAGGAAAAAAGATTCTCTCTCTTTTTGTCCTGATCCATTTATATAAAAACCTGTCTGAAAATGAGCTCATCAGATTTTGGCCACTTTATGATGTCATAACGATTTTTTGGTTTGTGT
>NW_011350722.1:169447-175462 GCF_000735185.1 Notothenia coriiceps
GCAACGCCTGTCAACTCGCTTGGGCATTCCCCTTCCACACCTCCCTGAAAAGAGTCAGAGTTATTTCTTGGACTAACCATCAAAAAGGGCTAAAAGTGTTAAAAATGTATCCGAAAGATAGTGCCCCATAGAGGCGGGTAGAGTCCCTGTCACTCCCCTTGCCATTTCCACACTCTGGAAAAAGTAGAGTTATTTCTTGACCCAAGCCATCAAAAAAGGGCTAAAAGTGTTAAAATGTATCTGCGAAGATAGTGCCCCATGAGGCGGATAGCAGTACCCCTGTAACTCCCCTTGCCATTTCGCCCTCCCATCTGAAAAAGTGCAGAGTTATTTTTGGAGACCATAAAAGAGTTGGTGTTTTTTCTATTTTACTGTGAGGAACATTTTGAATGCAGGGGACTTTTACTGTAACAGAGTCATCCTACACTCCTGGATACTTCTACTATTTACTGCAAGTACAAATCCTGAGTACTTCTGCTTTTACTCAAGTACTCAAAGACCTGAGTGCTTCTACTTTTACTCCAAAGTACAAAAGACTTTGTTGCTCTACTTTTACTCTAGTGACAAGATCTGAGTACTTCTACTTTTTATTTAGTAAAATCTGAGTACTTCTACTTTTACTCTAGTACAAGAATCTGAGATACTTCTATTTTACTCTAGTACCAAGATCTGTGTGGCTTCTACTTTTACTCAGTTACAAGACACGTGAGTACTTCTACTTTTACCCTAGTCTAATCTGAGTACTTCTACTTTTTATTGCTAAGTACAAGATCTGCAGTGCTTCTACTTTTACTCAATAAATATATATATATATATATATATACTACTTAACCACCTCTGTTTCATAGCTTATGAAAAAAACTATTAGAAATAGAAGTGCTAAAGCTAACGCTTACAGTATAGTGAACAATGTATGCCTAGCTAGCTAGCTCAACCGATTCACTTAAATAATATTGCCACAGAAAAACATTATCAGTTCACATCAGCTCTGCCGCTCCGACATGGGAGCCCTGCTCTGAACACCATGAACGGGCCCGTTCTAACGCTCTGTTCACTCAGCGTCCAGATCTGTGCCACAGTGACTCCGGACGCACAGTAATATTAAACGGAACGCACCGTAGGTACTGTAGACTGCTGTAAGCATAGACATCATCATCGGAGCTAAGCAGAGCCTATATACATCCATGACCAGAGCCGGGAGCAGGGCAGGAAGACTCGATGCAACAGCTCGCACTTCCATTTTTATTAATATATAATAATAAAAGAAAACACCTATGCGTGTCATTATGGCACATACACAGCTCTACGGCCGCAGATTATTCCGGGTCCTCAGACCCCTCCATACCCTGGATATTTTTTTGCAGATTAATGAATCAAACAAACCTATTTTGGATTAAAAACGGCGAATTTCGCCGAAAAGTGACAAGTTTGCATCACTGCAACCTGTACCACTGCTGTGATTTTAACACATTTCACAAAGCACTTTTGCCAGAGTCCACCATTGTCTTTAATTACATATTACGATTCCTGCAGTAACCTAAAAGGAACTTTAGTTTCAGCAATAGGCGCTTTCACACCGCAGTACTTTTCCCACAAAGGTTCATCAGAACTTAGTTTATGAGAACTCTTGCTAATAATGCTGATGCAAGGATAATAAAATGGCGGCTTCACAAAACTTTTTGGGAGTTTTACGGGGCGTGGTTTGCATTCCGCCCAGCCAATCAGACATAAGAACCTTTTTCTCCCACGAAAGTACCTGCTCTCTAGCAGGGACGGAAAAGGGGGTAAAAAGGTTCTCATGAACAAATTTTAGTTCCGGCTCTTTTTGGTGTGAACGCGACATTTCGGAACTATATCGGAACTAAAGTTGGAAAAATACTGCGGTGTGAACGCGCCTAATACTACTGTTAATATCTTTACCCTTGATAGTACCTTTTTCTCTGCACATTTGTATACTGTTGTGTATTCCTTAAGTGACAAGTCTAGTTTTTGGTTAATTTTATATATTTTCACTATTTTGCCATTTTTTTCAATCTTGCATTTTGTTTAATTAGCATTGATTGTTTCTTATACAAAAATGTTGCACTGCTTGGAAGTTTGAAGCATCAACATTGTACTACGCATGTGTGAAACGTGACAAAAGAAATCTCTTGAATCTTGAACACCATTATCTTCCCTCAGATTATTACCTGGTGGTCTGTTCATCCCGGGTCTCTGTTGCATGCCTGGTCTCTGTTGCATCCCGGGTCCCTGTTGCATCCCTGGTCTCTGCTGCATGCCGGGTCTCTGCTGCATGCCGGGTCTCTGCTGCATCCCGGGTCCCTGCTGCATGCCGGGTCTCTGCTGCATGCCGGGTCTCTGCTGCATGCCTGGTCTCTGCTGCATGCCTGGTTGAGGAGGGACTCCTGGTTTTGGCCCACCAAAATTCTTGGATGAAATGGTCTCGGACACCACAGTGCACGTGGATTTTCCAGGGCCAGATCCAACGCTGCCCGAGGGCCGTCCAGATACTGGTCCTCCACTGCCAGTCCGAGCAGGCCCCGTCCCTGGCGGTCGGGGTCCACCTCCTCTAGGGGGACCATTTGGGCCACTCCCACCAGGCCTGGCCTGTGGGACACCAAGAGCTTTTGCATGGAATGTGCCTCCAGGCCTTGACTGGGGCTGGGCCCCTGCCTTAGGAGGGCCCCCCGAAGAAGGTCTCATCCCTGAATTACCACTTGACTTTCCAGCAGAATTAGTTCCAGGCCTCAGAGGTTCTCCCTTTCCAGACTTGTTTCCTCCGGCTGAAGGTCCTTGCTTCACACCCTGATTGGGCCTGTTCTGTTGGGAGCTCCCCTGTTGAGATCTTTGGCCTGATGTAGATGGACCAGGAGCCCTGGTCCCAGGAATGCCTGAGGGTCTTGATGAGCTTTCTTTTTTGGGGATAAGGTCACTTGAGGCACTTGATTTGTGGCTGGATGAGGGCTTGAGCCCCCCTTGTTTGGCTGAAACCTGAGATGATGAGCCTTTTGAAGGAACTTTACTGTTTGTGGCACCAGAAGCACTTGATGAGGCTGCCTTGGATCGGTCTCGATCACTGTTAGACATCTTGGATCGGTCTCTATCACTGTTAGACATCTTGGATCGATCTCTTTCACTGTTAGACATCTTGGATCGATCTCTGACACTGTTAGACATCTTGGATTGATCTCTGTCTCTGTCATTAACAGAGGGCCTAGAAGAAGAGTGGCCTTTATCACTAGAAGATGTGGGATGCAATTTCTTCGCTGAGCCACAGGGCAAACTTGGCTTTACTGAGGAGTTATTTTGGGGTTTACCATTCTTCTGCTCCTTCTCAGAAGTGTTTTTCCTCATTTTACTAGAGCTAGATTGAGACTTGCTGTCTCTGTCTCTCTCTGTCTTTGAGTCTCTGTCCATTCTCTTAACCTTGCGCTCCAGCTCCCGCTCCCTTATCTCTTCAGCTGTTCGGAGCCTATCTTCTTTTTTCACTACCTTTTTTACCTCAACTGGCTCAAACTGCTTCTTCTCTGCCAATTTGAGTAACTCTGCAAAGTTCAATGGAGGTGGAGCAGGCTTTTTAGAGGATTGCTTGCTACTACTGCTCCTGCTACTAGCACTAAATCCAGGGGTTTTTGCAGGTCTCCGTGGTTCTGGCTCCTGCTCCGACTCTGAATCTGAAGGCTCATACTCATAATTATCCTCATCCTCTGGGTCAATGGAGTTGTTCGTAAATCCTTCGCCATTCAATGCTCTTTCTTCCTGCATTTCTTGTTTTGTTCTCCTTTTCTTAGGCAATTCTACAACTGGGACGCCATTGTAGCCTCTGAAATTGTCTTTGGTTCTGGAAGCCATGGCCCGGGCTTTACGGTCCGACTTCATTTCAACCCTCTTCTGTAGTAGTTCATCCTTCTTTTTCTTCGTTTGAATTTCTGGATGAACACAAAAAAACATAAATGAAGAATGCAGGGCTCGACATTATAAATGGCCCGCTAGCCCGGAAGCACTATTTAGACACCCCGGGCCAGCATAACGTACTTTCCACTTGCCCGCTCGGGCCACTAAAAATATTGCTTTAAAAAAAAAAATGGTCCTGTGGTATTGGTATTTTGACTAGCAATTTAGTTAAATTGTTTCGTTTATTAACGCTACAACATAGCGTTTCGTGAGGCGGTTGTCGTTGTTGGGTGAAAAGCAAACAGCTGTTTGCTGCGGAGCGCAGCGCGAGCAGGCTCCCGTGAGCGCGCTCCTTCTTCACTACAGACTATCGCGCCACCTAACCATTCGCCAACATGTTTTTAATACCAGCGTTAACCGGCCAAGCGCCGGGCAAAAAACTATCTTCAAATAAAAGAAAGTCACCGGAGGAGTTAAAGGAGAGTGACAGGGAGTATGAGAAGAAGAGGGAGAGAAGGTTTGAGCCACACTGTAACGCGTCCTAAAACCCTTTTATAATCTATCCATTAGATTTATGATTCGAAAATTATAAAAGTAGGGTAGACATGTGGAGATTATCCGGCTGAACAAAACGTGCATTTATCAAACAGGTTTGTTTTCCACAGATCTTATTTCCAGCTATTTTCCAAAACCCTTTGGAGAGATCCCATTGCTTTTTTTGTCGAGGGAACCAGCAGCTTATACTTCCTGGTTTTAGGACACGTCACTGCACCTCTCAATATGATGCCAATACAAACAAGGTCTTCTGTCGGCTCTGTACATCTATGCCGACCTATGCTGACAAGTAAGTGAAGAGTAAAAAATATAAAGGTATTGGCTTTAGGGAAATGTCCCAGCAGTTTAGGAGAATGAAGGTTGTAATCTAATCTATTACATAGCCATTACATTTCTAACTCCTAATGACAGGAAGGCAGAAAGCGCATTATACTAAATAATAATAATACTACTCATAATAATAGCAGACATTTTTAACAATCACCACAATATCATTATTTTAATAAACCAAATATGAACAATTGAGGAAAATGAGAAGAACTGATGATTCAAATGTTGTAGTACAAGTAGTAATGTAGTTAGTGCATAAATTACTATTGCAACAAATGTGTTAATTTTCTTCATTATTAGTCGATTTTTTTAATGCTCTATCTGCTCATAACTAGGCAGAGCTTCCAGCAGTATTTGTTGGTTGGGCCTCATATAGGGGCGTTTTGGCAGTTTAATAAGAATAATAAATAGGCACCAAGTCTATTAGTAAGAGAGTATGAGAGTGTGTTTCGTCCGGCCGTCTACTTTGGTCGGACTTCCATAGACTTACATCGTGTCCGAACACTTGACAGTTGGCCCCCCCCACCTGTGGAGCGCTTACAATACGCGGCACCTACGACGGGTGGACGTGGGGCGCCCTCGCACGTGTCGCAATTTCGTTTAAGAGGTCTGTAAATACTAAAGGAAGCGTTTCATTCCAAAATACATCAAAACCTTTGCATATTAAGGAAAACCCGCCCGTACGTCATTGTGCGTATTGTCCTCGGGCGACGCCTTTGAAACCGCGACAACGAGCTCAAACAAGATCAGGACGTTTTTATGCCCTGCCGAAAGTCTAAAAAGGCAGTAACACTTTTTTTTAGGCAGTATCTGCTTTTATTAAGCAATTAGCAAATTGTATTTCACGGGAATAATCAAACAGACAAAGGCGTGTAAGGAGGATAATTAATAGAAACCTGCAGGAGGTGATCGACAAATAACGATCTCTCAGTGAATTCATAGAATGAACTATGAAAAGATAAGATATAAAGATATAACTAGAAGATGAAAATGGGGATAAAACATACATCCGATGAGAATTATAAATGTACAAAAAAGTAGTTTATATTGTATAAGTTGTTTTTTTTTTAAGATATTGCACGAAATTGGTGATCCCAATTTTTTGACAGTTCAATGTACAATTGTGTTATTTAATATGAAATACCGTTGTTACAATGTTTATTGTGTGTCGTGTCCCCATCTGTAATTCCCACCTTAACATAATAGTGCACCGGGGTTGGTAACATTGGTGCCCGG
>NW_011350722.1:175507-179740 GCF_000735185.1 Notothenia coriiceps
CAATCAATCAATCAACCAATCGATCAATCAATCAATCAATCAACCAATCGATCAATCAATCAATCAATCAATCAATGTTTATTTATATAGCCCAATATCACAAATGTTACATTTGTCTCAGTGGACTTCACAGTTTGTACAGAATATCAGTATGACAATACTCAATGTGTTCAAATTGTCCAGCATGCTCTCTAGCGCCACCTATGGCCATTTCCATTTTTGGAAAGATGTACAAAGTCGCACCGTAACTCTGAATGACCTGAAACTGTGCACACTTATTCGGGTGGACCTGCTCTACATATAATCTCCTTGAACCCCTAAGCTCCGCCTACTTTACTTTTTTTAATTAGCATAATTTCAAAAACAGTTAAATATTCACTAACATTTAAAAAAAAAAATTTCAACACCAAACTCAGTATACAGCATCGCTGGAGAGTCAGACACATCATCGTAGGAAATGAGCATGTTCAGTCAATAAATGTGGCCGTCATTACTCTAAACGTGTTCGCAAAAAGGCGGGACAGAAATGCTCATAACTCATCAACAATGTACCAAAAAAACACACATTTTGGTGGTAAGGTTCAGTTTGTATTGGGGAGTAGGCACAACAAGTCATTTTCATTTTGGACAATAGGGGGCGCCAAAAACATGACAAATGTATAACTCATGAACTGATGGACGAAATCATTTTTTTTTTTTAGACATACTTTGGGGATGAGTATGAACTTATATTTNTACCCCCGGACCCCCCTGGAGGAGGTTAGGTCCCCCCCCCACACTTAAATCATGTTCACATGGATAGGATTACTGAATACATTTGCACACATCTTGTGTCCATATCTTTCTGTTTTGGTGGTCATGACACAACGTGCACGTGAATGCATGCATGCGTCAGACATGAGTCATGGTGAGATCTCTGGATTAAGAGGTTGATTGTTCTTTGCACAGCATGAAAGAAAGGCCAAATGAATGGGCTGTGATTTTAGTAGAAGCAGAGGTTGTGTTCAATAATTTGTACGGCCCTCGGAGGATGTTGTACAAATTGAAAGGAAAAAGGTTCCCCACCCCTGCTGTAAATAATAATAAAAACCCTTGATTTATAACTTAACATCTCTGTCTCCTATTGATCTGAGTATATTATAAAGAATAGCCAGTTCATTGAAGGATTATAGCACAGGCAGATGCTCAGATGCTATATTACGCAGTTTTTTTTCTGCTTCGAATAGTTCTCTCTTTTTTCACCATACCCGCGTTTGCATCACTGGTAGCACTTTGAGTTACCTTTGTGTATGAAAAGTGCTATACAGAAAAGGTTTTATTTTATGTTTTCTATTCTCACAGATAAAAGAGGAACAGCTATGAGTTTAACTTCAGCAGCGGGTGGATTAGTTGTCTTCCTTCTCTATGTTCAAGGTACTGTACATCTACACTTACATTATCACATGTCAGGAATCTGGGGAGTGTAGAAACAGGTCACATTCCAAAATAAGTGGATTAGAGTTGTGTGAAAGGCACATTTGCTAGAAACAATTTTCATGTGTAGAAATGTGGAAGTAAGTAGACATCAGTATTTCCGCCAGACCAGGGCGGAGAGCGCGTCCACCCGAGAGTGGGGGGGGAGGGGATGTGACGTCACGTAGTGTCACGTGACTTGCTAAGATGCTAACCCAGCAGCTTACTACACCTGGTACAAGGAGAATGAAGACTCTCCAAAAGCTTCAGGACAGATCTTCAACATCACTGACTTCAGAGCCCAGAACACAATATCTAATCGTAACTCGACCTTTCATCTGATTCTTGTAAGTTTGATGCAATCACCTGCACTAGACCTGATTCAAATTGTAATATGCAGCAACCCATGCATATTAACAATGGCAGTTTTCAGGGAGGAACCTCCATGGTGTCAGAGGTGGATGACACTGACAAAGAGATGTATCTACTAGGGAGACCTATCACTTATGTGTTCATGTTTCTAGGGAGTTCAACAATATCATCAGGACAACTCTGGTGGTCTTTATGCTGATTCCTGTGTTTCTCCTGGGTCTGTGGATGAGGTACAACTAAAATAAATCTGTCAGTTCACTCAACATGTTTCTTCCTTTCTAGCATCCTTATGTTTCACTCAATGTATTCTGTATTATTGTACTCAATCAAGGAAGAAAGCTCTGCGCTCCACCACTGAAGCACATGAACATGTAGCGATAGAGGTGAGTGAGAGCGGACCTGTTGACAAAACTTAAACTCTGTCACAATTATAAATTGGCGGGTAAATTATATAAGTGAAGAAGGTTGAACTAATGTTTTAAACACGGCTTTTCTGAATTAGAAACTCCTAATGCATTTGACCCCGAAACAAGTAACCCACTTTCGAAGAATGATTTAATACATTTTTGATACAATCTTAAAATACATACAGGTGTAATGAATGGGAGCCCATTTTGTCTTTTCTCCCCATCAGTTGGACTCTGGTTTTATGCGTGATAACTTTTCAGAAACTGCAGCAGAGACAGAAGACACAGAGGAGCAGGAAGACATGGTGTGAAGTCCAGTCAGGTTAGAGCCTCCTGCATCAGATCAAACAGGCCCACTCCACATTTAGAGTCACAGTTCCAGCTGTAACTTTACACAAGGTCTCTGTGATTTTCCTCAGATACTCACCTGATGGAGAAAAATGACAGATCCCAGAGGAGAGGGAGGCTCTGCAGGATGTTGAAGAGGTGGATATTCGTAGTGCCGTCTGTTTCCTCGTATTCAGATCAGGCAGAAACACGCCTGAGACAGAACCCCCCAACCTGAGTGCTGCTCTGATTCGACATCCCTCATCTTCATTTTCCTTTTTTCCCTTATATTCAAGACTGCCTGTAATAAATATTGAACTGTCATACTGTTGTCCCGTAATCCTTGCTAGAGAGAAGTCACTTAGTAAAAGCTTGTACAGAACACTGACTATGAGTCTTTTAATATTTGATGACTGTTGTTTTTTCCATTTGTCAGTGATGTTGTTCACCAGTGTTAATTTTTACACTCATATAACAGTAAATTACCTCTAAGGTTTGATTGGTGAAATTCCTACGATAAAAGGCAACAAATGCAAGTAGTTGAATAAAATGTTGAGATATAGAACAAAAGGGGAATTTCAATTTGCCAAAACAATCTGTGTTTGATTTTAAAATGTAGTTTCAAGATCCTTATTCATTTTCTGATGTTTCCCTGTCCTCTAGTGGGGGATCTTAAAGTCCTTATCTTACATTAAAAACTGTTTTTGGCAGTTGATTTCTGGGGGTTGTATGCAACAGATAGTCAATGTATGTTTCTTTATTTCATACTGAATAATATGTAAAAAAAGGAAAAATATTAGGTCCAATAAAAAAAACGTTGCTTCTGGAAGCAGGCCATTTCGTGACGTCACGTGTGGTTCCCGGCTGCCGCTGTCTGGATCCCTGCTGCCGTCCGGATCGACAGCCAATGCGCGCAGCCAGCGAGAGTTCACAACGAAAAATGGCGTCAAATATTGTTGATGTTTACGCATCAGAAAAAGCTAATAGCGCGGGTATTTGGCACAATTTGACAGAACAATTATTTGGTGTGGACGATGATAAACACTGATACACAAAGTTGACATGCGGCTATACCAGCAATGCTACACTGTGTGATGCTGGGACGGGCTGAACTCACCAGGATTCGCGGAACCACACGTGACGTCACGACACAGCACCAAGCAGCGGCAAGTTTGAATCCAGACTTTTCTGGATACCTCTGAATTTGACCCATTTTCCCGATATTAACAAGTGATTTACAGCAAATAGGAAACGATATTCGATCTATATCACGTGTTACTGGAATAAGACCCAACAAGTTAATGCATTTTGAAACAGTTCTATGATCTTTCAGCTACAGTAAATTACGCAAGATAAGGACTTTAAGGATACATCTCTCAACACCCATATGAAACAGCACTGTAAACAGATTTTTCTTTTTCTTTATGGATATTTTACAAATCACTCCCCTTTTAAACTGTATTCTTGTTTTACTGTCATAGTATTTCATAACTGTTTTTCATTTATTCTCATAAATGGTGACCAAAACGTTTAAGACCCACTGAGATAACTAGACTAAAGTTAACTATCTAAACAGAGTCCCTTACCTCACTGAGCTGTAGTTATCTCTCTCAGTCTGACAGGAGAGAGCTCTCCCTCTCATTGTTTGAGAAACAGCTTCTATCCGTTAGCGTAG
>NW_011350723.1:0-2230 GCF_000735185.1 Notothenia coriiceps
CTATCTCATGGGTTTTTGGAGAGTGGGGACTCTTTTATTTAAAGTGCACCTATCATGCTATTTTTACGCAATAGCATAGGTCTCAGATATATAAAAAATATAAAAAACATATGAAGTATTTTGCTCAAAATACAGATCACCCATTCTAGCCATGCCTCATATCCCTCTATTTCACTTCCTGTTTCAAAAGTGATGATTTTGGGCATAAAGCTTTAAAAAAAAAAAGATTGATAAATAAAAGGAGGGGGCTGAGCTCATGCGGGACCCGGCAGCTACTGTCTAAACTAAATACTGCCGTGATGAAACGCCATATCATGGATTATCAAGGATTATCTCTGAAACAGTATGGAGCTCAAAGGCTTTCTCTCTTGCCGGTTATACCACAAGGTGAGTTCCTTTTTACTTCCTGCTTCTTCACACACATGCTCTCCAGTACAGGCTAGCTCTGAGTGTTAGCGATGCTAATGTAAACACCGACCATATTACGTCCAAAACAGTCGGGTATTGTTTCTGATAGCAACGTTTCTGCGGACGCAAATCTGGATAAGCTCCGTTGTAGTCCCGTTTTTAGAGATTTGGGTACGGAGGAAAAGAGAGGTTTTTATTTTTCTGACGCTGCGTGAGTTCCCTGACACACCGTGGACACATGTTTATGTAGAAAAGACATCAAAAAGTGCATTTTGCATGATAGGTCCCCTTTTAAGTTCTTCTTTTACTTTATGAAAAAAACCTTATTGTAATCGGCTCTGGCTTAATACGTGTTGCATCATTTTTCCTTCCTCTCAATCTAGTTTTCTTCTCGATCTTTACATTCTGTGCTGTTAGTTAGTGTGGAAACACTGCCAAGGCTACAAAGTCTTCCCTCCTCTCGTCTGCCTTCAATATGTTTGGACAGCCAGAGAGAAAACTCCTGATAATAAACTCCAGAACAAATCAATTATACCCCGATCCAAAATGTGTGAGAAGAGATACGGAGCTGTTCGCTGCACGACAGAAACTCCTCAGATTCTGCAGACTGTGCAGAAGCAGCATGGTGTTGTGAAATATCCTCTGAAGGTTTATTGTTAGAAATTATCAGCATGCTTGGCTGCTAAGTCATCACATATTTAAGATATTCAAGATTTGTTTTAGAGGTTGGGTGTCTGTATCAGTATTGATCTTTTATACAACCAGTTCAAATCTAGTGAGCTTTTCAAGCAAAAATGCAAAAAATAAATCCAGTTCAGGCTTTTACATTTTGATGAGTTGCTGCTTTTGGTTTTCTTATCAGATACTTAAAGAGGCTTTTCGGGGTTCCCTTTCCTGTAGTGTGCTATGTAGGTTTCTGTGCATGTATACTGTCTGAAAATAAACCATAATTGCAGCCTTAAACTTAAATGATTATTTAAAAAAGACTAGAATTAATTAATTAAAATAAATGTTGTTTACAGACTACATTTTTCCCAGATTATGCTTTTATTACATCATTTAATTATACAAAGGTATAATGTAACTACTAAAGACACTTCTATCAATCAGAATCAGAATACCTTTATTATTCCCACAGAGGGGAAATTTGCAGCGTTACAGCAGGAAAGAGCCACAGACAGCTTAGTGTTGCATATCTTACATGTGTTAAAAAAGGACTAAGTTATAATATAATAAACAATATGCTAAAAAAAGATACAAAACTAAAAAAGTTACATCATTTTCAAAAATACAGATCAAATCTACAAATCAAATCCTGTAGAAGTTCTTAGGATTTAGAAGCCCGGTATATATTACAGTTATTAAAGATGGCATATGTACAGTGGGGCAAAAAAGTATTTAGTCAGCCACCAATTGTGCAAGTTCTCCCACTTAAAAAGATGAGAGGCCTGTAATTTTCATCCTAGGTATACCTCAACTATGAGAGACAAAATGAGAAAAATAAATCCAGAAAATCACATTGTCTGATTTTTAAAGAATTTATTTGCAAATTATGGTGGAAAAGAAGTATTTGGTCAATAACAAAAGTTAATCTCAATACTTTGTTATATACCCTTTGTTGGCAATGACAGAAGTCTTCACAAGGCTTTCACACACTGTTGCTGGTATTTTTGCCCATTCCTCCATGCAGATCTCCTCTAGAGCAGTGATGTTTTGGGGCTGTTGCTGGGCAACACAGACTTTCAACTCCCTCCAAAGATTTTCTATGGGGTTGAGATCTGGAGACTGGCTAGGCCACTCCAGGACCTTGAAATGCTTCTTA
>NW_011350724.1:0-23007 GCF_000735185.1 Notothenia coriiceps
CCTTTGAAAGGCCCATTGGATGTCGAGCTAAAGCCCCATCTCTGTGATCCTGACACCTCTGCCTACACTACAGCTAAACAGATAGCCGAGTTTCAGAAAATGGTAAACGGCAACATGGAAAAAGCAAGGCAGAGACAAAAAATAAACTATGACAAAGGAAGAAGAGATGTGGATTTCTCAGAGAAGGATCGTGTGTGGATAAAAGCACATCCTTACTCAAGGGCTGATAAATCCTATATGGCCAAATTGGCACCTAGGTGGAAAGGTCCCTATCGTGTCATCAGGCAAGTCGGACCTTTAAACTTTGAGGTGGTCCTAGAAGAGACTGGAGAGGACATTCGTGTTGTTAATGTGGCTCAAATCGAACCATGCTTTCCCACTGCTGAAGAGATGGACAGAAAGCAACATCAGCGTATCCTCAAGATTTTTGAAGAGGAAAGCGATGAAGAGGATTTTGTGGGTTTTCCAGCTTAAAGTTGGAACAACAATATCGGAAATAAAATAAGGAGGGATAAGGAAAATGAAAAAGCCTTCCTATGTCAGGCTTCTCTCATGGGGGAAGGAGTGTAACAACCGGGGTTTTATGTGACCGGTAGTCACTCACGGTAACGCCCACCCAGCCAGGGATTCACTGTTGGTTGGCGCCTCCATTTCCTTTTTCCCCCTATTTAGTTAGACGGAGGCAGGAAGGGAAAGGTGTGTGCAGCAAGAGGGATCGGTGGAGCAAAACGCTCATCTGTTTAGAGACCAGCAGTTAGGTCGTTTAAAGTCTGTGTTACCGTTGTCTGATCCACCGTCCACTGTCATCATACCCTTCTGTCGCTTCACTTCCCGGATTATTGTTTACAAAACTGAAAGGAGCAGGTCATCTCCCAACCACCTTAAAAACCAGGACTGGATTTTCAAAACCGACTGGATTGCTAAAAATGACTGATATTCTCCCGTGGTAAATTGACTGTTTTATTTATTTTGAATAAAAACCCGAATTGTTTGATTGTTTGTGGGGTATTCAAAAATACACTTGCTATTTGTGATTATAATTTTGAGTTGTGTCCTTTCTTATATTTTCTAATGTCATTCAATGTTGGGTGTTTGCAGTGAGATGTATACACCTTTGAACAAACTAAAGAAGCTTTGCACATATACATGAGAATGGGGATCAGGGTGGACCCAGGCCAGACGCAGCGGCAATGCCGACGCGCGCCAAAAAACAGGCCGAAGGAGGCCGCAGTAATGGGATGGCCGCGTCAAAGTCTACGTAAAGTCCTTCGCCCTCGCAGAACGGAACGGCTGAGCGTCAAAAACAAGTAAAACCCGTTACAACAACCTGCGATGAAACATTTCTGGTTCATTATAGTAAGAGTATTAGGGCTCAATATTTGCTAGACTTAGATTTATACACAACTTTGGGACAGGCAAAATCACAATTTTCTCCGGACGAAGAGGTGGTAATTAAGTAACAACTCGCCGGTGTCCCACCGACCGACGTTCAAGTGGAGACGAGACGGAGTCAATTACCTTACACGTGACGAAAGGTGGCCCTATTTCCATTTGTTTATTAGACAAAATTTTCATTTCCGTTGGATGGTGTGAACGTCCCAACTGAGACGATAGACAGGTTGGAGCCTCGTGAGCGCTTAGAGATTCGGAGGCTGGTGACCACAATAGGCATGGTGCTGTACCCAGTCAGTCTTAGTCCTCACGGCAAGAGAATAGTCCTAGAAAGCGAAAATATTGTGAGAAGACCCCGGTCAAACCTCAACAGGACAACAGGAGGGACGTATCAAAGATTAACCAACAGAACGTGAGGACCCGACCGGAGATATAGATCTTATATGGCACTAATCCATACAGAGGTCTGTCCGGCCAAGTGAAGAGCAGCTCAGTATCCCGACACACGCTCAGCTCAATTAGTGGTAACGATCGGGTCCTTTAAGTCACCAGAAGGAGAGGACTTGGCTAGCACTCTTTAAGCCGCTAAGAACAGCACTATTCAGGCTTCCGGCAAAAGAACCGGCAAAGTACCTCAGTATGGTACACCCTACATTGTACAGTTAGAAATAGCATCTGTAGTATACGCAGATGAGGGAGAATACAGGGTTCGAAATTAAAAAGTGTTGAGGGAGGAAAACAGGTTCTGATAACCAGGATTCTACAGCCGACTGCAATGTCACCAAACGTCGTCAAGTTTAGTCTTTGGTCCACGTTGCAGTGAAAAGTAATAGAATGATATATTAAATGTGTCACGGAATTGCTCCTCTGCGACCTATAGACGAAAGAACTGTTCTTAGTGCTTCACTATGTCTAGACGTTTAACTTCAAAACACAAAATACTACCATATCAGAAATTTTATACATTAGAGTTAATTAGGTAAAAACAGGTATTACTACGCACTAATACCGTGTAAATGTTGCGTGTAAGAACAATAGGTCACTGATTACAAGGAAACCTCCCTACCAGTAAAGTTCAAAAAGTATCGAGATAGTTGTATGATGACAACTACGTGAACTGTTTTATAACATGATACTATAATGTCAATTATTGGAGTGATTGTAATTATAAAGGCGGAGTTAAGTGGACACAATACCAGTTCCCCTCTGTTCACGATACAGATCATATGACACAACATACACACTACATACACACACATGCACAGCACACAGCTCACACACGGTCACACACACACACACACACACACACACACACACCACACACACACACACACACACACACCCTTACACCACCTAGCACACTCTCGATACACATTGAGTTCGTATAACACTGTCAAATGACGAATAAATCCAAGAAACCCAACGGTCAGTCCAGCAGAGGAGGACTGCAAACGTCTAAACCGATCAGTCAGTCAAAATCANAAATCTCAAACGTCAGGAGAGAGACCTGACTGGCACCCCAAAGAACCTAAATAAGTAAACTGTCACAGTACGGCCACAGTTTGGGCCTATTGAACACAAGGCCTTTTACCTCTTGAATTCACTGCTTACACAAAACGGCCATCTTTGCATCTTACTCAGTGACACAAAGCAACCTCTTCTCTCACTCTGCAGTTTGCTATTGTACACAAAAGGCGAATGGGTAATACATTATTTATAAGTGCACTGGCAGGATGCCCAGTCCTGGTTTATTACCTACACATGTTATGGGACACACAAGGCTTTAATGGCCCTGCAGGGTGAGCAACAATATCCTGGTTGCCTCACGGCGCTTTCGCCCAAACCCATTGACAATTCTTTGTTTATGTCCGGGCCGACACCGCTATGAAACTGCACACAACTTTTCATGGTGTGTCTGTCAACCATATCAAACTCAATTATTCCCAGCGAAGTCAGATACATTATGCCTCCACCAAAAAAGTAATTTCACACCAATTAACAGCTGCAACAACAGAAATCTGCTACTCGCTGTTGCAGACCCCTTTCAATCCTGCCTGCAGCCCTGACAATGTGATACAATGAGGTCAGTCAGAAGCTGAGCATGATGATCGTAATGGCTCCGTCTTATTTTTTAGGATAAAGTGAAAAAACTAAGCAGGAATGATATTAAGTAAAACCACACTACATGACAGCGGGGTGTCCAAGGGGAAACTTGTTTTTTGGTTGGACTTTTCTTGAAGTGCTAAGAGAAATAAACACACAGCAGCTGTTGGAGGCTATCGTGAGATAATTAGAACCCGCAAAATACCTGTCCCCGCTGCATTAGGTTTTATGGTGAATGTTAAACTGCCAGATTATATTTAATGAAAATTGGGTTATCAATGCGGCCTGAAGAGGTGAGGAAAAAAACTAGCACGGGTTAGCGAATTACTTCATTTGGCGCTGCATTGTCGTTAAAAAAAGGTCATAAAAAAGCACGGGTGTGCATAGGAAGAAGGGTTAGCTCCTCGGCATCCATCAAAGACTTGAGCATCTATGACACTGAACCCCTTGGGCTTGAAAAATCATTTTATTATGTTGTGCCAGCGGGACAAGGCCTCTTATCAAATCTCTCTTCCCATTGGACCTGTTATGGGGGATTTTCTCTGTGGGAATCTTATTGACGGTTTTCTCATTTGAATAATTTTGCAATAACAAGAAAATGAATTTCCTGTGTCCCTCGCCTGGTAGCATTCGTGCGGCTAAAAAGTGTATCAGCGTTTTTAATAGCTTGCCTGTGGTTGTTGTTGCATCACTTTGAACACATGCCCGGGAAACTGTTTGAAATTGTCTGCTGGAAGATTATCTTCTGCTAATAAGGCCATTTGTATTCCTCTGTCACAATGCTTTATTTGCTCGTTATTAAATTCATAGTTTGTAACATGTGTTTCTTTTTCTTTTGCCGTCTGTTTGATGGGATTTAATACCGAGAGCTTCTTTGCTTCTAACACACAAGATACATCTGTTGGCATGCAGTAAAACACAACACAGCATCGGATTGAATCGTAATCCTGCAAAATACTATAAAGCCCATAAACAGAAAACAGAAGTCTAAAGACATATTATTAGCTTAATGCTTAAAGTATCATACAAATTAATAATTATAATTCAGCCCGACCAGCGCCATTCAGTGCTAATATTATCATGTTTGATTATTATTTTGGATGCATTAAGATGTAACCAACGTTAAGCATCTGTGGGTAGTTTAATGTCTTAGTATCAAATTATTTAAATGTAAAACCTTAAACTCAAAAGGAAATATAGAGTTGTGAATGGAAAGTGATATTTTTGGCGCCTACGTTTCAGGAAATAAAAATCAATAATTCCAATTTACAATTGTTCATGACTCACCGTTAGAGTACTTTTTATCTTAAATAAGAAATAAAATAAATGAGAAAAAATACTCTCATCAGCCCAACAATTAACAACCACAATATCTAGTTATTTCATGATTAAAAAACGCATACATTTCAGAAAGGAAGTAACTCCCATGGTGCAGCTCTGCAAGCAACTTTGACAAACTGAGATATAAAAACGTCCTTCTGTTTTTCTGGGTCAAATTTTGTTTGAATTCTTCAACTCTTTGTTTGCACAACACGTTCTCACTCCCAACCCGTCACATGTTGACGGACGGTCAGGGCCCCTCCCCGTCACTCTATTACGGACAGGGTACCCCTTGGAAGTCAGTTTTCAACGGGCAGGGCGTCTCATTGACTTGCATAGAGCTCCCTGAACGTTGGTAATAGACGAGTTGGGATCGTGGCGAAATGCTCTCCGCAGATCCATTCTCACAGTGTTTATCAACCTTTTTCTTACTCAATACCAAGCCACACTTATTGTTTTTACTTCTTTATTTTAATTGAATAATGTAGGACTTTTGTTGCTGTCAGTTATGGGTAGAGTAGGGGCTCAGAATACTGAAATCTGTATTGTTTCATCGTTTTTTCCTTCTAATTTTGTATTCTTTTCTAAACCACACACTGTTATTTACTCAACAATAACACATAATTATCCTTGTGTTTATTTATTTGTTTGATTAATAAACACAAGTTGGATTCCGTCAGGACCGAGGGTCGGAGCAGCTCATAGTAGCCTAGTTGCTTTAGAGAATTTTACACCCGGAAGTAAGTATTCTCTCCGCTTTGCTTAACAAACCCTGTGATAGTCCTCAAGCTCTGTGATTGGATGTTTGAGTGTGCGCCGAGGGTTACGCCGAGCGTCGAACAACACTTTGAAATGGGATGGAACCACGGCAGACTGTCCAAAACTGGATTTGAACAGGTCCACCCTGTCTCCCCCTTCCCCGCCCCGTCCCCAGAACTACACATGCTGGCTATTGTGTGTTTTGCAACATGCTCTATGGCACGTCAACTGGGAATTGTAGTTTTAAAAGACGTTTTCGTATTTCCATAATAATAAGTTGCGTACATACATTGCGTACAGTTGTGTACATCCCTGGAGGTTTAGGGGATAGGAAAAACTCAAATTTAAAACATATAATTAATAAATGGGTGAAAATTGCTTGTGCCCATAATGGGCAGCATTAATATATACCCACATGCCAGCTAAGGTCAGAAGAGCTTTATTTAACAGCTTTCCCATCAACAGGAAGTCCAGTTAACTAAAATGTCTGTATGGAACAATACCCCAACACATAGATTCGTGGGTGAATAATGTCAATCACCACATTACACACATCCCTTCACATTTACATTTTTATTTACATTAAAGTATTTCGTGAGGCCTTCTAAAATGTTTTAAAATATAATTAGGATTGTAGTTGAAGAATTTGTAATGGACAACGGCACGTCCATTAATTCCACATCCACACGCATGGATTAACATCGATTTAATACATTAATGTAGCCTTTGTTTCTGCTAAAAGAGGTGTCGACCAGCTATTAAAATATAAATAATTATTATATTAATATTGATAATAACAACCGACCGTCGGGGAGCGTTCTCATGGCGTCAACTATCAACGCTATGGGAGTTCTATGAAGGTCTATGGGACGCCCTGCCCGTTGAAAACTGACTTCCAAGGGGTACCCTGTCCGTAATAGAGTGACGGGGAGGGGCCCTGACCGTCCGTCAACATGTGACGGGTTGGGAGTGAGAACGTGTTGGTTTGCAACTGCAGCAACCAAGCATATTTCAATTGTCTACAACCCTAAAAATAAAATAAATAAAAGTTGTGGTTAACAGGACCAATTAAAGATAAACATCATCAGAAAAAAAGCCTGTGAGACTACAGTATGGACTTAAAAATATATTGTTAAAAAAATGTCTTACATTTTAAATACAGATCGGGAAAGCACCTGAAATCCTGCCCAATTTACATCACTGTAAAACAAATGTGTGGTGCAAACAGACACCATAGTACTGAAGACATTCAAAATTGTAATTAAGTGCAATAAGATACACTTCATTGTGATCAATCACTGCAGAAAAATAACTTTTGTCCCGCTCGATAAGCAGAGTTTTTAGAAATAACTAAAGCAAAGTGACGAATAACATGAAAAATAAGAGAGTTGCAATCAACAATTACTGTTTTGCAAAATCCCTGTCTGAAGTCTTTGCAGCTCTCTGTCAACTGATGGTGTTTTTTCAACAGAAAACACATTTCGCTAATTACCAGGCAAGAATGGTTGGCTTCAGAGTGACGGTGCTGTCTTTGTTTGATCCTTCTGTTCTCTCAGAAGCAGGTATAGCAATACTACATCAACTGCGCTTGCTGCGGATCTGTATTGGCTAATTAGATTTCATTCCTCCTCCCAAACTCGGGGAAGTTGTTAGCACAGTGTCATCTTTATCTTGTAAAACTTCTCCCAGACATTTTATCACTGAATCCTGTTTTGTGTGATAACAAAAGAGAAATCATCTAAACAAGCAGAAAGCGGCTACAAACTTGACAAAGGTAATTTCGGGGCCTGTCAACACGCCAACTTGCCCGAGACGCCGCTGCAAATAACAATGGGTATCAAGTCAGCAGAATACGAGGGATAAGAATGGAGGTATATTATCATGACCTTCTGTTTGGTCTGCTTTCAGCGCTGCGCTGGCAGGGGAGACAGAGTGTACACAGAGATTTGTTGTCTGAGTGTTTACGTGGACTATTGACAAAGCCGTGGATTAAGAAGGTGTCCATTAAAACAGCTCAGGCACCAATTGTGCCATCTTTGACAGAGTCAAATCATTTATCTTTCTGATGATAGAATAGGACAAAATCAATTTGGTCTGAACAGCCGACACCAAGAAGTCGGGGGAATTAACATTGTGCAAACTGTATGATATGTGGCGAGGGCAGAATAACAATGTGTTTGCAACAGAGAGTAAAGAAAGTTTTGCATTCATGAAAGTTCTGACTGGCAGGCAGACACAAGAGGAGGGCTAAAATAAGGGCACTCACCCAAAAAAAGTTTGTTTTACTTTTTATGTACTTCTGCTTTAGAAGTCACTGTAGAAGACAGCATATATTGTGTCAGGGCATCTATAGTTCTAAGGCAACATGAAATGTATCATGGTTGGCAAAGGTTTGTACATTGTTGGCAAAGGTTTGTACATTTTTCTCAATTGCTACATTGGCACCTACTAAGCCAGTTATTACAGCACACTTCGGATTTTCAAATATTATTTTTGTCTTAACTAGAATTTATTTGATAAAAATGTAACCTCCTCAAATTGACTTGTAACCTTGAGTTTCATACCTTAACTTTCACAAGTGAATGATAAATAAGGAAAGGTCCAAGGGCATTTTCTCTGTTATGCAGAATATATACTGAATATAAGTAGCAACCATGGCTTCACAAGTTGGTTTATGGACAGCAGTTTAGAAGCCTCAAGTTTAGCATTTTGACAAAGGCCATCTTGTTTTTTTGGAACCAGAACTGATAAAAGAGAGTGAAGCTAGGTGGAGCTTACCGAGCCGGTGATCCTGAGATGACCACAACTTTCATGAAGTAAAAATATACTGTTAAAAGGTTACCTGTCAATCACACGTAACTGTGCCCCAAATCAAACACTGCTTTATTGGCTATTTCTTTCTTAATGGGACAATCATTTACGAAACAAACATCATGCTGTATTCAAGACCACTAAAAAGTGGTGATTCATATCATAACTTCATAAAGAAAATATTTACTGCGGTAATAAATCAAGTAAGAAGTACGATCATTTTTTCATAGACTTCTATACAATCTGACTTCTCCTTGCAACCTGCTGATCAGAGCCGAATTTGAACATTTCCTTTATCGTGTGTCCATCGGGTGTCAATTTCGGGACAGTGTGACAGGGGCTTTAGAGAATTGCCCTTTTTTAAATGTAATTTGTAATGTATTTTGTTGTGCACCATTAAGCCAGTTAGTTCCTCAGCCAATTGTAACACAAAATGTTCTATTCACTTTTCACAAAAGTGCCTTAGCCAATCAGAATGCAGCACCATAGGCGGGCTATACTTAAGACACGAGGTGACACTCACTGTAGAGACAGACCTGCTGCTGACTTGCTTAAATATAACTCAATATAATGTTGTCAGATCAAAACGGCAACACTTTGCACTTTGTTGGAAGATAGTACACGTGTGTGAGGAGCCCTGCTCTCTTAAGGCTTTTAATGACACTGAAGATTTCCCCAAATTGGTAAATAATGGTAAAGAAATAATTAAAGAATTGTTGCGTCTGGGCCAGGCTAATCGTACTGGCTTAAGTGCAGAAAGCCTTGAGTTAACAACGTTAGCATTCAAAAATGATCAGTGCGATTATCCAACTGTTGTTGAGCATAGCTGAAGTTAAGCTGTTGACACCTTCACTTAAGCAAAAAAAAACGTTGCATATAGTGTGTTATTGCTCAGTGTTTCATTGGCTGATTGGGCAACTGTTTTGATACTGAAGAAAAATAAGTTGTGTTTTGTTAGGTATGTTATATCAAGTGTAAAGTGAATCTGATTTAAAAAAAACACGTAGCAGTGTTTGAACAAACCTGTGTCATGGGTCTGTTTTAAATATATACATTTTGACAATCCTCTACACTCTCACATAAAATAGAAATCCCGGGAATATTTTTATTAAAGTAGTTGAAAATACACAAGCTGCCGTGGAGAGCCTTCATAATTAATTCAATACAACTGAGTACGTTTTCAACTGGCTCATATAGGGAATTCAGATGTATTTTACTCAGGGGTATTGTTTAGCTGTTAATATAACATGCCAATATTGCAGAAGGTATTACCTCAACACTCATGAATATTCCATCAGGGCTTACAGTAGGTAAAATATTTGGAGCTATCTTACCCCAGATCTGACATTACTCATCATCCAAAATTATAAACAACATCAGCTCTGGAACAAAGAAGACAGAAATATAACTTCAGAGAGAATGGTTGCAATTTGTCCGTCAGAAAACAATATCAACAATGTATGATAAACTGTTTGAAGGCTTTCTATATTCACTTTTCTAAATGCATCGTCTTTTCATCCTCACAACACAAGACAAGCTTTAACTACTTCAGACAGACTTGTCGAGAGGCAGACTGATAGGGTTCTGACGGAAATCAGATAAATTACTGTGTTTTGTTGACACAAACACATGTTAACATCGCAACGCAATATCACAAGCTGTTGGCTGATACATAATATAGCAACTCACCAGATGGTATCATTTAACGATATTATTATGATATGTGCTACATCAGAGACCATAATAACAATACACATACAAAAATGACACCTATCGATCAAGGTATCAATCAAAATAATTAAAAAGCACTGTGAAGAGAAGTAATTAAGGGATGATTTAAAACCGCTGTTATCTATATCTTTACTTACATTTGCTTAAATTGTGATTGTGTAAGTTGTGGATTGTAGTAAAAAACACACTCTCTGTTGGTCCTTTTTTCTTTTGCATTCTTTTCCGCAACTTTAGGCTTTGGTTCTTTCTTACCTCTGGTTGATTCCAGAAGATGATGGCAGCTGTTTTAGGGAGAAAAGCTCTAAAAAAAAAAACGGTTTAATGAAACCATTTATGCACCAATTGATGTTGTGATTTTTAGTGGAATGCCTTAATGATTTTGAAAGAATTGTCATGATTTTTAGCGCAAAACCTCGTGTAATACATTTCCTACTCCTCAAATGCCATCAGCATGTAAACAATACTATGGTTTATAAATCAACATTCCCAACAGCCACATCTGTGCTTTGTGTTTGGTGATAATTGAGGGTTAAATGCTACTGTATATGCATTTCTCTATTACTCATATAATCTCTTTTTTTTCCCAATTTGAACACAATCCCTGCTCAACTTTGTTTTGAAATCAAGTTGCGTTTAGTGTGAGCCGAAGAGAAAAAAAAAGCATCAAAGCCTGTGAATTGAACTGAAGAGCCATTGTTGATTGATTGAGTTCATGTGGTTCTTGCTTATTAATCTGTCAATAGAAACAGAAAGCAGAGTCAGCGTTGGTTAAACATCCAATTGTTTCTCAACGTGTGGGAATTTCCTGTTTCTCTGAACAGAAACCTGCTATTCCAATAAAGCCGAACGCTTTCTTACAAGCCGCTGAACCCTGTGTCATACTCGATTACACTGCCAGTACACACAGAGCACGCTAACTTATTCCAACCGAGATTAGTGGAACTCTTACTCTGATAACATGGGTGATTGATTATTGAACCAAGCTCGTGCCACATACTTCGCTCTATTGTGGGTCATACATTTCCAGCTGATGGCTTTAACCTCGTCCTGTCAACAGAGAAGTAAGAGAATGAGAGAGTGAAATAGAGATATGGATTGGTAAAGGGGGGATGAGGTGATCACTGTATATGGATGAGACCTGAGTTAATAATGCGATGGCGCCGACAGTGAAAGTGGGGTTTCCCTCCCACTCTTTGATGAGGTTTGAATCTCACGTGGCGTTGTAAATCTTACGACCTTGTGTCACAATGAAATATCCGGTGTCGCCTCCACAACCTCCGAACCCATGATTTGTGGCGCCACAAGGTCATGACAGTGATATATCTTTACTGGATCTTGTCCACAGCATCATTCAGTGGTTGACCTGCAACACAGCTGTAAAACAGGCTATAAACTTGAGGTTTCCTTCTTCGTTGTGAAGAATGACAGAGATCTGCACTTCGATGTAACAGACATTTAAAATATGGAAATCCGTATATAAAAAAAAGCCACACACTGACTGCAATGCTCTGCCTCTGGGAAGAAAAGTCTGATCTGGCGATTAGATGTTGATCTTTCTTCACAGTTGGTGCAAATGAGGATTTGACGGGATCACTGAATAAAAGGTCAGGGGGTCACCAATAACATTTGTAATCATCCACTATAAGGACCACCTCTACACTCCTACCACTCTTGAGAAACATTTAATTTATTACAACGTCTCGATTGGTTCATTTATTGTCATAAAGGTATCAGAGTGACATTGAGGAGAAACAATTTTTTGACGTATGATTCTCATTTCGATATTTGTTCCACGTTATCCTGGCGTTCATTATTCAGCAACGTGGCAAGGCAAAAGATAAGTTCTAACAATATAACGTTTGATTGAACATGTGGATGAAATCAGCTTTGAAATATTTTCTTGAAGAAGCACGAGGAGTCACACATTAATATGATGTATAACAAATAAACCGGTTGGCCAAAACTATTTAGAAGATACATTTTTGTCAAAAGACAGGGATATTACCCCATTTGTTTTACAGACAGGATCATTAAGTTCTGAGGAAACAGAATCATGTTTTAATCCACTGTGTTAGCAGGGTAAACATATCACACTGTGCAGGTGTTCTTTAACTGCCAGTGTGGTGCAAATTGCCAGCTGTGTTGAGGTAAAACAAAAACGTTTGAACTTCTCTCTTTAGCCCACTTTTTTTTGTTTTTGTACAGCTTTTAATCTCACTTTCCATGTGAATAATGGATTGCAACACTTTGAATGCCTTGCAAGAGACACTGCCGGAGATGTGCATTGTTATTTTACACCATATTTTACACCATAATGCCTTTAGCTCTGGCTGTTGGATCACATAACAACACGATAAATCTCTGTTTAAAGCAAACACTGACCCTCACTGCTTTGGTTTACATGGTGCGTATTGTAAATCAATTGAAGTCCATTTAATTGACACCCTAAAGACAGTTTTATCCCACTTTCACAATGAAAGCATGTGGCAGCTGGTGATTAAGAATGTTCACTCTCATTGTGTCCACACCCACAGCTCACACTTTGGGAAAACTCACTTCTGCATTCTGTGTCCATCTCATGGTGCAGGGAAGATATCCAATTAAAGCCAAACCTGGATGACAAGTGCATAAATACTCAAGTAGAAATAAATAAACTAACATGCATAAAAAGCAGCTGCTATATTAAACTGCGTTCCAGTATCGTCCTTGTTGAGCCCGGTGGCTGGCTTTCTTTAAAATCCAGGCCATTACTTAAAGGGTTGTTACTAGCAGAGTGTTCTTTTAATATGCTTTTGATCCTGCGCCCCTCGAGAAAGTCTTTACAATTCTAAAAGTGGGAAAATGGCGATGTCTGTCCTCTTCTTAATGAGCGCACCACAGACATTATTCTCTTATGAATATTGCTCTCAGGCTGCCTGACCTGTGCAAAATAACGGCGTGGTACTCAGTCATGGAGTGATGGCAATGAGCAAATTTAATCACAGCTTTCGGCCTTTCACATAACACGTGATGTACATTTTAAAATGATCCGCTGGAATAGCCTTAGAGGAGGCATAAGGATTTTAAGTGGAATAACACAAAACCCAAATAAACTGAAATAACATTTCGATGGGCCCTCTGGACGCACAATCAGGGTTTGTAAATATAACTGCAACAGTTCCCCCCTAGAGCCAGAACGTCTAGAAACAAATATCTGAAATGGGTCATGCTAATGTTCAATGTGGTGCTCCTCCACAAACAATGAATACAGATTTACATATTAGAATGCTAGGAGTCTGTGGCCTTTGGTTTTAAGTTGCCAATGTATGCAAATGTCAGGCCACATTATTGAAGGTTTTGTACATCATCACTGACACTATTAAAATATAAGGCATTGCATTCTGGGATTTTTAGCAGCCATGGACACACAGTTTTTTTTTTCCCATCGAGGGAATTTTGGGAACAGAAATGTCCCACTCAGAATTCTGACACTTTTTCTCCTATCACTTTTTGTGTAATTTTGGGCACCCTCATTTCCAAAGAATCTGGCTTCCAGGATGGGATGTAGAGATGTCGGTCATCATAAACCTCCAACATTAAAATTATATCAAAAAAAAGATTAGGTTTCAATAATCTCAAATTGAACTACTCCATACAGTATAAGCATTCCTAAAACTAAACTTTAGAAAACAAAATTAGGGTTATTGTAAATTGTCACAGGATTGGGTAATAAAATCATGAAATCTCATTCAGTCAAAATCCAGAAAGAGATTAAGAAGAAGAGGAAGAAGAAGAGGCTAAAATAAGGTTCCTAATTTGGTCTTGGGTACTATGGATGAGATGCAGAAGCAAAAATCCCATTGAGTCTGAGGTCAATGCATTATTGACACAGAGTTATAAACAAGCACCGGTGCTGCTTTTTGATGAATTGGACCTTAAATCAAAGGCCTTCCATTGAATAAAGCTACATATTTAGAGGTTGGATAAGTAAAAGATTCAACAGCCGACAATAAATAGACACCATAAAAGTGGCAGGAAACCGCGAGGCTCTAGCCAATTTGAATGATGGGAGCGACAAGAGAACTGGGACTCTTGGAGCCAGCCGTGACAGTTCACACTTATTTTCCTTCAGAGTGTTATATTTCAAGATAATTTCCACCTCTTTCCCTCCAGCTCATCCGGTCATTTGCATATCCTGTTGCGAAAAAAAGTTTGGCAGCCTCTGACAGTCTTCTAATTCTGTTGTGAAACATCTCCGTCTGAATCAAATGTTTTCTCCAAAGCCGAACGCTGGCACAACGCACAGTAAGTGGGAGACTCTTATATCACCAAATAACACTGCCATTGACTCATATGCAGAATGATCAACACCAGTCAGGCATTCTGAAGATTAAAACCGAGCAACAATGTTGTCTTGTAGGAAGCAAGAAGTGTGCGGGTGGTGAATAAATGAGCTTTTTCTTCATTTAGAAGGCTTGATTTTTAGTTTTGACTAGTGATTCAGCAAGTGAAGTCCAATTATTAAGAGTGCCATACGTAATATTTTCCTGACTCTTTGCACAAAACGAACATAATTGATTTAGTGTCTTAAAAAGTATTTCTGATTACCTCAATTGCAGCCAAGTTTTCAAATGTTTTCAACAGCATGTCCTGACCCGACCTGGCACTGTGTTTATTCTGGAAATGGTCCACCCTCTCAGACCCCCTGAGCTATCCATCCTGCTTGTCTCAGGTGCAGAGCAGGAGACAAACAGGTGGACATTGCTTAAGCCTTTGAAGGATGGAGGGAGCTTCAGGCTCTTGTCATGTGGAGTGGGTATTACAGAAAAGTATAAACATCCTCTGTCGCAGACTGAACACCCACCTGTTCGACTGCCGTTCAAAAACAACTAAATGAGGCTAGATACAAACATTATTTTGTAAGAAAAACGTATTAACATAAACGTATTTCAATTGCAGTTGTTAGGCTACTACCGAAAAAGGAGATTGCATGAATTCGGTCAACTCTCCTTAAATTGAACCAAAGAAATTGAACTAAAAGGCAAACGTACTTCAAAACTAATTCAAACTAAACACCTGCATAACATTTTACTTGATGGAATTGTGAATATTTTTAAGTGCAAAAGGCAGTCTGGGTTTAAAGGTAGTATCTAAGGTGACAACTTAAATGCAAAACCTGAAGAAATTAGAAAAAGGGACCAGAGGTCACTAAGTGGTTTTAGGAATATGTAAATTGGTGACTCATGCTCTACAGAGGATCCTTCACTCACCAAAGTCATCTCTGAGCCTTCATTGTTATGCAGTAGACAAAAAAGACATGATCTAACATTTTGTATTCACTAAAAGAATTACAAAACAAGATTAAAGAAATTAGGAACGTTGTAACGCAGAGTTTCTGCTCGACACTAAAAACTGATCTAAACTCTATGATTTGAAGCCAGCCATCGCACTCCCCCTGAAGGTTATTGTTTATGGAGCTTAACTGAATGGATTGATGTTCTTCATTGCATGTTAATGCCCTACAAATATCCACTGCCTTATTTGATATGAAGAAACTTTTTTTTTTGTGGTCCTCATTGAAATGTTATTGTAACTAATCTTGTGAACATTTTGGAAGGCTGTCTGCTGTTTTGATTAATTATGTAAATCGCATTTAAGTTCATCAAAAGTTCAGGGAGAATTGGCAGGGGAAGGTGGGATAATTGGAGACATCTTTCATTTTATCAACCATTTGCATTTCATTTACGGTTTCAAACATGACCCGTTAACTTCCCTGACTTATGGCGGCTGACAGGAGCAAACACGCTTCAACAGCCCAGAACATTTACATTAGGAGAAATGCTCTGCACTTTCAAAAACGAGGCAAAAAAAAGGAAATGGGGACACTAAAAAGAGATAAACACACATTGGATTTATTTGGGGATTGTAAAGTTGGATAAGTAAAAAAGTAAGTGTTTGTTCATCATGCAATCACATTGTTAAAATAAGCCGATAAAACGTACATTTTAAGATTTCAGTGACAGTGATTGTTGGTTGAAGTGCTCCGGTCCCAGCTGTGTGCTTTTAAGTGTCCCTGTTTCCATGGTGTTTTGAGCTTCTTGCAGTGTTTTTTATTTGCAGATTTGTGTTTGCAGTGTTTCGTTTATGCAACGCTTTTAGTAAACGCTGTGCATGTTTCGTGAAGATGTTTCTGCATTATCATGTGATTTGGCACATTTGTGTTTTTATATTTGCATTGTTTTTGAGTTTGCAGCGCGTCTCTCCTAAGATAAGTGTTTTTTGCGCCGTTGTAGCGTTGTTGGCCCCTGCCAGCCACCGTACTGACTCTGTGATAAATCATGATATGATTTCTCTTCAACATTTCTAAATATATGAAAAATAAAAAGCAGAAGGACACTATGACTCCAAACTCCAACATTGTTAACAAGACGAAGATACATGCAGGTGTACCACATATACTCTATGTGCATACAGTTTATTATAATCTAGATGGTGTTATTGCTGTTTGACCATAATTGTGATTTATAGTCCCAAAGAGTAACAGCATCATTCACAGCAGGTGACATATTTATTGTTACTCTGTTTCACAGCGAGTGAACGGATTCACAATTCATTCATAAAGTACATGTCTGTGCCATGTCAGCTGGCTCTAAATTTCGGTCCAATGCAGCCGTATAATCTAAACAAAAGGCACAAGGCTCCATCAAGGGAGCATCATGGGGCCCTGAAAAGTCATGTTTTTACTTTAATATTTCACCGTTCTGCTGCACTCGATCAGCCCGCTCCCAACAGTGAAAGAAAGAGTGAGTGAGGAAATTGAAGGCAAAGGCTGTTATATGTAAGAATCCCCACACCACACTTCCTGATTTATTTGGTTTGCTCTCCCTCGACTCTTTTCCCTCGCTAAGCTCCCCTTTCCCGCTCACTCATTCTCCCCTCTCAATGTCTTTGCTGCTCTCCCTTCACAATTATCTCTTATAGCCTTTGAGGTGATTAATGGGTTTCATTTGACATCCTCTCCTACCCTTCGCTGAGCACCAACAAATAAAACTAGGGCCCAACACACAAATTGTCCCTCAGAAGAGCCGTAAAACTGGGGGAAATACGGGGGCTGCAAAGACAATGAAGCAGAGAGATCTGGCCTTTGGAAAGAAACACATTTGCCTGGAACGGTTTCCTCTGTAGCCTCTCTCCCCAGAGAAATCGCACTACTGCTAATCTACAGTTATTGCTACTGCCGAAGGCAGTCTGCAAATTAAAGGAGGGAGGGGGATAAAAAACACTTAGACCTTATCATCCTTCCACGACACGGTGTTACACACACTTTTCCTTCAGTGTTACTGAGAGACCTTGCAGGTGGTGTTATTTGACTTGTCATTAGGTTCTGAATGAGACAATCCAGAGCTCATTGATCAAAGAAGACTTTCTTTTGATTTTTGATCAATAGTTGCTGGAGGAGAACTTGTCTGGAGTTGGAAACTGAATACCACTTATCACCACCTCAGCCAGTCTCTCAGGCAATACAAATCCAAATATGAGAGAAATTCTGCTTTTTAAATGTCCACTCACCACACTTGCAGACTTGTCCCTTGCAGATTTAAGTCATATACTGTGATATGACTAAAGTCTGCTAGAGCAAGCAAGCTTGAGGCGTAAGAGCGTGTTATAAGGACTTCAGACTATAATAGTCGTTGCCAGGATTAGTACTTTTGGCACTTTAAAGTATTTTTTTCTTATGAGTTCTCAATTAAACTTGGCACATTGGAATATGACACACAACTAAAACTGACAAAATCAAATGAAACAATCTCAGTGTACAATGTATAAAATAAATGTGGCATATTTGTTTAAAATGTATCAGAAATGATGGGCAACTTTCCTCAGAATCTAACATTCTTCATCAGCAGATGGAGCTTGTTGTTGAAGAGAGACAATAGGTTACAACTTCTCCCCCGAACTTTCCTACCTTTATCACAATTAGGTCTGGACTGAAAGCAACTTTTAGATGGATTTGATTGTGTGGAAGTTAGCACAAACACTACTCACCCCATTATTTCTGTATTTTCCTTTACCAACATGTTCCAACAGCAGGCATTTCTTATCCTGTGACTGCCATCAATGGGAAGTATTTAAATTCATCCAATAAGTAGGTTAAACGCTAAATGCTACACAAATTATGACTTTTCAATCAATCTCTGCTGTAGTTTGTTTTTTAACCTGCTGATTAACAAATGTGTGCATGCTAACCAACTTAGTTAAGATAGAAATGATGCTCAATGATATATCTGTTATATAGGATTGTGTCCATGTAAATGGTCTGAAAAGGCTATATTCCCAAAGTCTCTCTTCGAGACACTCCACCCTGCCATAAACACCTCAAAATGACTTCTTTGTTTACTTTTGTAACTTACTATTGGCTAGCGCTCCAACACATTGTTTGTTATTTGCTAAGGGGCCAGACATCTATGTCCAATCAATACAGAGCCGACCAGATAACCAATTAGAGCTCTGATTTCAGACAGAGGGCGAAAAGAGGTGCAGCAGCACAGGCAGTATGAGTAGGGACACAAAATGCAGTAGGGACACAAAATACAAATATGAACCTGGAAATTAGCATAATATGTTATTTGTATCATCAGTATGTTTACATTGTCTTTTTGTGTCCTGCTGACATTATCATTAAAGTGGATCTAGCATGCTATATTTGAATAATATAGTGTAGGACCATACCTATATAAGGCATATTTATACTTTTTATTTTTCAAAATACCAAACAGATCATGCATTTTAGCCATTCCTCATTTCGCTCAATTTAACACTGTCTTTGCATGGGCTGATTCTGTGAGAACAGCACCATCTACAGGCCTGGCATATATACTACAGCGTCTCCAGCGCTTTCGAACGGCAATGTCCGTGGCTGTCTCCTCCTAATTGGTGGAGTTGGCCCAATAGCCGTAGCGCCACTTCTGTGACACCAGAGAAGTGTTCAAATCTGGATCAGTCTGTATCAGATCCGTTGCAGCCCCTTTTTAAGAGATTTGGGTATGGAGGAAAATAGAGAGGGTTGTGTTTTCTGACACTTGGTGAGTTCCCTGGAACACCGGGGACACATATTCATGTATAAAAAACGTACAAAAGTGCATTTTGCATGATAGGTCACCTTTAAGCTAAAGTATAGCCTCACTGAGCAAGTATATGGCAACTCTAAATCTTGTTTGTTTGTCCAACAAGGTTAATGTCCATTTTAAACTCATCAGTGGTTTATATTCTTCCTATGAGCAATGCTACCTTGCTACGGCCAAATGGCTAAGAATTGGAAGACCTGCTTGTAAAATGTGGTGCAGGAAGTCTGCTTGAGGCCATTTACAGACTTCATGAATTGTGGATCGGCTGGGCCCTTGGCACTCTGAACATCACATGCACCCCTCAAGTCCATTAATCTGTAAGTGAACATTTGGATTCCGCCAAAAAGCTCCCGTGTATTTGGGGGAAGCAACAACCTGCACCTACTGTGATCAAATAAGCAAACCTACCCAGAAACATACTTCCTTTCCATATGAAAAGAACACAGAGGCATCAACTGCACTCAGCATAGCACTTTTATACAAACAGCCTTTAGTATTGGACAGTTGTAATAGAGATGTATGATCAGAAACTTATGTCACTGTTATAAAGCATAAGATCACATCCCTAAGCATTTCTTTCCTGTACATTATCAGACCGCCTTTCCTTCTTGCTGCAGGGCATTTTCAGCAGTCTTATCCATGAGGCATTGTGGGAAATGCCAGCCAATGACATTCAGCTCAGTAAAGGGTACATCAGTCCATCTGCTTTGCAGTTTGCAGCTGTCTGACCACTTACCAAACCCTGTCTTGGCATCATTACCGTATGTTTGCCGCCCTTCTGACAACTGGACCCTATGTGAGACAAATACAAAGGGAGCCCTGAGGGCCTGCAGGAGAGGAAGAACCAGAGAGGAAAAGGACAAAACTAATGTTACTGGGAGCCACGCTCACTGCTACAGCAGAACTCAAGGGATAAGTGTCCTTGCATACCATACCAACATCAGCACATACATAAAGCATGACATTTAAGTCATAACCACAGGCTCTTCTTGTTTCCTTACAGATGATCAAATGTCATTATCATGCAAAAAGGACACGAGCAATGTCACATAGCCTCTTTAAACTTGCACACATTCAGTTGCCAATTAGCAAATGGTTAAATATAACTCCACATACCACACAAGGTATTCAGCAGAAGTGGATCTCCAATCAGCAAAGTGCCGGGGTACACCATAGTGTTTTGCATTAACAAGGAAACTAAAGCAATGTGTAAGCAAGGGAAGAAATCAATCTTTCAAATCACCTGTCCTGAAGCCTTCGCACGATTTATCGCCTAAGCGTGGCATGGGAAGGTGGCGGCGGCCGTGTGGTAGTGTCTTTACAAGCCTCTCAATAAACATGTGAATCATTTTGGGAGAGTCGTTAGGAGCCGCCCGCACTCTTGATCCCAAATTGCTGCATTGTGGATAAATTAAACGCCACCAGAGAGGGGAATGAGTAAGCAGAGAAAGAAGGATCTAATCTGAGGCGATATTAAAAGGTGATTAAAACAGTGTCTCTGTGAATTGCTGCGCTGGGAGGCTGGCGAACAATGAGGAACAGGGGTGTAAAAGAAAAAGGCAGGAGGCTATCTTTTAGCCCTGATTTGTCGAGGAAGCTCTATTAATTTTCTTTTCAGAATGTGCCGATTTCAGCTTCCTACATTTTGTAAATCGTCTGGTACAAAGTGTTCTTTGCTGGTGGGCTCCTGCGTCATCACAATAGTGACTCTAACTAGTTCCTTTGAACATAAAACTCAAGTGGCTTTTAGGCGTTTATCCAAATGTTCCAGCCCCTTGACAAGAAGTACATAAAGCTTAGTGAAGTGTGTATTAATGGTGAACAAGTTCTAAATCTAAGCATACATTGCTTCTGTGCTTTTATACTGTATATGCTCAGGCTTAGCCATGACACGTTGCTATTAAGTGTTGTCATTGTTCTGTCAGGATTTTGATGCGCCATATTGAGAGGAAGTACATTTGGCTCCTGCCTTACACTGGATTAAACTAATCTGATTTGAGCCTGTGATGAATCTTATTGGATTTGTGCAGCAATGCCATAACCCGCTGAGGCAAGGGAGGGCTAAAAAGGAAAATAGGTGAGGAGATGAGGGCCAAGACGAGATCAAGCAAATAACAAACAGACTTTTAATGCATCCCCTTGAAACGCAGAAGTACTGAATGTGCCTTAAATTTGCATTTACTCATGAGACAGAACGGGGGCATTAGGACAGAACAAAATTATGATGTTCGTACAGCAAAATCCTTTGAATTGCACATGAAAGGAAGTACAACCTATTAACTGCTGCATAATATGCTGGTAGCACACAAGCTCTTATCAAAACACACTGGTATTCCGCCCCCTGGCAGACAATAGCAGTGGTATGGTATGGCTGGATGTGTTACAAGGATGATTGCTGCTTTCACTTCAAGGGTCCTGTTCTTTCCAAATGTCATATTTGCGTAGCTGAAGAAGAGAAAAGAACATTTCATAGACAGAGTGTCTTTAATCCATTGGCTGAATTTTTTTTATTGCTCAGCAGCAAAGTGATTTACACCGTCCCGGTAGTGCAGCCCGAGGAGTAATACCATCAATTTGCCCTAATTCAGTTTCAGTGACAAACCTCTCACTCTGGGAAAAGCCATTCCCTCTGATCACCTCACTGCTTAAGTGGCCAGAAAGTTAGGAGTCTAGGTATTAAGCACAAGGCCCAGTGTCTAAAAGTCGCATCATGACAGAAATATTTAAGAAAGTAACAGTCAAAACTACAAACAACAAGCAGGTGCGACTTTATTCTTTTCGTACCATGAGGGCTCCAAATGTCTAAAACAACGAAATCTCGTCGTCAAAATCACTGAAAGATTATTCATTTTGACTGAAAATCACAGGGTCAACGTTCGTTCTTGAACACAGGAACAGCAGTTGAGAAAACAACAAGATTCATTCCGTAGCTAATTTTGAGCGTTTCACTGATCCTCATCATCAACCTGTCTGCCTAAAAATGACTTTCTCATAAGACAAAATTGCATTGTCAATTACGTTTCGAGGAAAACATGTTTTTACCGGATGTATATATATTTTTTACCACATCTAGGGTTATGAACAGTCCGCAGAAGATGAGTTGGTCAAACACATGTCTTTCATTTCATTACCTTTAGCTGAGCCTATTATCCCAACAAATATCCCAACAAATTTCAAAGCTCTTCTACAGAGGCAAACCATGAACCATTGTTCATGCCTACCATCAGTTCAGTATCTTGCCCAAGGACACTTCGACACCTCGACCCGGGATTGAATCACATATCATCCCATTGGTAGTGTACGAGTTTTCTACGATCTGAGTTTAGGATTAGCTGAAAAGAGTCCAGAGGCCTGTACTACGAAGCCGGATTTTCGCTTAGCGAGCTAACTTCAGGGAAAACTCTGGGTTTCCGGTCCTACGACGCTGGTTCTCTTCTTAAGGGGCTAGATCTCCATGGTAACTTATGCTGAACGGCAAACCTGCTCTCCAGAATAAGAGATCAACTCAGTGAAAGCACCGTCTGCTGACCAATCAGAGCTCCGTGTGCGGAGTTTAAAGCGATCAAGTCATATTACAGGAGAAAGGAAATTGCAGGAAAGACAGTCGGCAAAAATCACCGACTGTGTGAACGTGAACATTAATAGAATATCACCTCCCATCTTCAGAGCAATCTGACTAATATAACATTAGCGTTAAGAAAGCTCACTTAAATATCTGCCACAACATAAGTAACCGGATCAAAGTAACATTACGTACAGTCCGCGCCTCCGCGGCACTGTGAGTGCA
>NW_011350725.1:0-6036 GCF_000735185.1 Notothenia coriiceps
GCTGCTGCCTGTCTCTCAAGAACTAATTGAGGATCTTGTGTGTGTGTGTGTGTGTGTGTGTGTGTGTGTGTGTGTGTGTGTGTGTGTGTGTGTGTGTGTGTGGACAGAGGGGTATTTTGTACAATGCTTTCATACATATGACTATATATGAGGATGAGGTTTTTTTGTGCATTTTTTTCCACATACTGTCGCAGGCATTCTACTGTGTTTCTATATTTCATACATGGGAAGCTAGTCATTGTAAGTTAAAGCATCACAGGTGGAACTGACACTATTTAAAGTCATAGCTTGGTTTATAAAGGGCATTTTCACAGCTATATTTTATTATTATTATTGCCTGATGATCGATGAATGCTAACCCAGCGATGCTTTTCCGTTCAGCTACTGTACATGCACGAGAGCTCTATCTGTATATAGACAGCAGGCCCAGTGTAAAACCTGCAGAGGATCGTGTAAATGTATCTGTATATTGTATAGCTAACACTGTTTGTTTAAAAAAAAGCCTTATAGTTGTTTAAAAAAAAGTGCAGCAGCTAAGTACACACCAACCATGAGGTTTGTTTGGGGACAGAGCTCCGAAATGTGACCTGAAGCAGCTGCTCAAACATCAAATATCCAGAAAAAACACAAATCCACACTGAGAAGAACTGCGTAGCACTGATATAAGGGACAGAAACAAACACTACAGACTGCAAAAAGTCATATATGATGATAAAATTGAATTAAAAAAGTAATTTGATCCAAACTAAGCCTCTATCTGAAAGCGAGTGATCTGATTGGTCCTCTGTGAGCTCTATCAGAAAGCCAGTGATCTGATTGGTCCCCTGTGAGCTCTGTCCCCTGCGATGTGAGGCTCTGTGTCCTTCTATGCAACTTACCAGGTGTACTGTTAGACCTGTCATGTAGACTGTAATCACTGCCTTTTAGACACTGTGAATTTTTTGGTACCCTATATTTTTGTATATTGTACATTATAAAGGATAATAAACCTTGATGCCAACACCAGCGTGCTCAGTGTGCTCCGTCACAGCTGGGGAGGGTTTGAGACCTTTAAAGGAGAAGATTTATGGTTTATTTTTGTTTTAATTAGAGGTGCTTATAAGAGACTTGAAGATGATGCAGTGAGACCGTTCTTCTACAAATCAACACGTAGAAAAAATACAAAATTAAACCAATCTTTTAGCACAAAGGTTAATTAGAAGGCTGCAAAGGGTATGTGACAGTTAAAAACAATGTTTATTCAAATTGACATGTACACAATTCCTAAAATAATGATACTATGCTGAGTTCAATAAAACAAATCAACATTTTACATTTAATACTCATGTTTTCAAAGCAGTCTAATTAGCCGAAAACATTGAATTGCCTCAACAAAGGTCATCATGTTCAACATGGTATTTGTTCAGTTTGACCTTGAAGGCCCTTTTGATGTTAAATAACAGAGTAATCAGAAATATGGATTTGTGAGTTCATCTTAGAAGCATAACTGCTGAACAAGACGCCTCAGTTTCTTAATAAATTGCAACTTTTCAATGGGCGCTGTTCAACGCAACTACAATGCTATCTTGTTATTTCATGAATACATACGATTGGTTTTCCATTTGGCTGTTGTTGTTTTTTTTAATTGGACAATGACATGCTTTTTGTCCTATACCAAATGTGTATTGTGCTGCTCAGGAGATACTTGTTAAAACAATACATTTCAAAGAAGGCACGCTATTGAAAAAAGTTTGGGAAACAGTTTTAGCACTGCCCTAACTGTGCATATGCAATAGTGCACCACAGTTCAGTAAAGTCACAGTTACCTGCGGACAGGCCCTTCATCCCCAGAACAGATGGCTGCTGTGCTGTGTGAGAGGAGAGAGGAGAGAGGAGAGGAGAGAAGGAGAGAGGAGACGGATGGGGAAAAGGAGCCGAGTCGTCAGGGTGAGTCCAGCTGAGAGACCGTGGATCACTGAAGCTGACAGAGACCTGAGACCTGTCCTCCATCATCACACCACCATCCCTCTGCTGCAGAGAACCAGAGCAGAGAGCTGCTGCTGTCACACAGAGGAGGGAGGAGGAGGGAGGAGGAGGACTCAGATGGTTCAGTTTAGAGGAGAATCAGAGGGAAACACTGCAGTGTCACAGATAACCGGAACTTTCTCACATGCTATTGTTTAATAAAAAGAGCCGTAGATCTTACCCCAAACATCACAACACCTATCCACACAGAAAACACTGAAACGTTGACTTTCATTTAATGCATTATGTCAACAGATTTCACATAAATGTATTAGGTTAGTTGAAAGCAATACTTTAACTGTACAATTATTATTATTGTTATTATTATTATTATAGTATAGTATAGTAATATATAGTACTCAGATATTGTACTTAAGTAAAAGTAGAAGTACTCAGATCTTGTACTTGAGTAAAAGTAGAAGTACTCAGATCTTGTACTTGAGTAAAAGTAGAAGTACTAAGTACTCAGGTCTTGTACTTGAGTAAAAGTAGAAGTACTCAGATCTTGTACTTGAGTAAAAGTAGAAGTAGAAGTACTCAGATCTTGTACTTGAGTAAAAGTAGAAGTACTCAGATCTTGTACTTGAGTAAAAGTAGAAGTACTCAGATCTTGTACTTGAGTAAAAGTAGAAGTACTCAGATTGTGTACTTAAGTAAAAGTAGAAGTAGAAGTACTCAGGTCTTGTACTTGAGTAAAAGTAGAAGTAGAAGTACTCAGGTCTTGTACTTGAGTAAAAGTAGAAGTAGAAGTACTCAGGTCTTGTACTTGAGTAAAAGTAGAAGTAGAAGTACTCAGATCTTGTACTTGAGTAAAAGTAGAAGTACTCAGATCTTGTTCTTGAGTAAAAGTAGAAGTACTCAGATCTTGTACTTGAGTAAAAGTAGAAGTAGAAGTACTCAGATCTTGTACTTGAGTAAAAGTAGAAGTAGAAGTACTCAGATCTTGTACTTGAGTAAAAGTAGAAGTAGAAGTACTCAGATCTTGTACTTGAGTAAAAGTAGAAGTACTTAGATCTTGTTCTTGAGTAAAAGTAGAAGTACTCAGATCTTGTTCTTGAGTAAAAGTAGAAGTACTCAGATCTTGTACTTGAGTAAAAGTAGAAGTACCAGAGTGTAGGAATACTCTGTTACAGTAAAAGTCCTGCATTCAAAATGTTCCTCAAGTAAAAGTAGAAAAGTATTCTCATTAAAATCTAGTGAAAGTAGCGACAGTAAAAGTAGTCATTGTGCAGATTGGTCCATTTCAGAATAATAGATATGATATGTTTTATAATGATTGATCATGAAAGTGTTCTCAAAGCTGGTAAAGGTGCAGCTAGTTTGAATGACTTTGTATACTGCAGGGTAGCTTGTGGATTTACTCCAGGTGGAACTAAAGTCTGATTTAACACTTGATTATATTTCACATCATTCATCCACATCTGTGAAGTAACTAAAGGGATTAAATACATGTAGTGGAGGAAAAGTACACCATGTCCCTCTGAATTGTTGTGGAGTAGAAGTACAAAGCAGCAAAAAGTAGTACAGTACTTGAGAAAATGTACTTTACACGTCTGCACACGGGACAGAAAAGACACTAAATTCAATCTGATAAAGCCCTCACATAAATAACTGAGTGCACTGCTGTGGTTCTGCATGGAGGAGCTATATCACTGGATGTCAGATTGGAGCACTTTTCAGCCCCTAAAATAAACACACATGCCAATGATTTCACATATTGCATAAGACCTCCTCATTTGGTTCGATGCAGGCCTCGCTGTACCTCTCACTTATGAAGAGCGGCCTCTCTGCAGTTTTATTAATGGTCGCAGTGAAAGCATTAATCAGTTGGTATTCTGCTGACGGACAGGTGCAGCGATCGGCTCTCTGGCAGGCGGCCAAGAGGAAGTCAGCCGGGAGGAAGCTGTGGGCTGGAGGAGGAGGTAGAGGAGGCGCTCAGATGAGATGGTGATGGGGAGGAATCAGGGAGGAGACCATGCTCAGAGTTATAATTCAGCCTCTGTGTGACAGGGAGGAACGAGAAGAACACTGAGGAAGAACACCAGATTCAGCTCGGTGGTGATCTCGGATATTAAAAGTCTCCTATTATACTATTTTTAGGCTCAGATATAAACAAAACATGTCTATGAAGTGTTTGGCTCGAAGTACCAACAAGATCAACCATTCTATCCCTCTATTTCAGCCCTGTTACTAAAGTGATGATTCTGGGTCCGTAGCTTTTTTTTATTTTGTACTTCCTGCTTCTTCACACACATGCTCTCCAGTACAGGTTAGCTCTGAGTGTTAGCGATGCTAATGTAAACACCGACCATATTACGTCCAAAACACGTCAGGCATTGTTTCTGATAGCAACGTTTCTGATAGGGCCGTGGGTCCACATTTCAGATATTACGTCATATCGGACGCAAATCTGGATCAGCTCCGTTGTTCCCCCGTTTTTAGAGATTTGGGTACGGAGGAAAAGAGAGAGGGTTTTATTTTCTGACGCTGCGTGAGTTCCCCGACACACCGGGGACACATGTTTATGTAGAAAAGACATTAAAAAGTTTTGCATGATAGGTCCCCTTTAATAATAGAAAAAATGCCTATTTAATAGAAAACACAAACTTAATGACAATTTTGATATTGGAAGTTATTAAACAACTTTATTTGTGACCTAAAGTAGGCACAGATGTAACGTTGAGTTGCTCTGTAAACTGTAATGTTGTGATGTGAACAGTTTAGCTAATCCTTGTACAGTCTGCTTAACTTTTCTGCACAAAAAAGTTTCAGCAATTTAGTCACATATGTCTGTTAAGATAAAAAATGAATTCAAGGTCATATGAAAACCACAACTCCATTTTAAGAGAAACTGAAACAGTTTGAAATGTCTCCAAGATCCATATTCAAAACTACAGATTCTAAATGGTACAAGTTGAAGCGTCTGTTTGAACAGTTTGCAGGAGGCAGGTACTTGCTTTGAACACGGGGAAAAACAAACTTAGAGGAGTGTTTACGTGTTCGGTGTAATGACGTACAACGACCTGGACAACTTCATTAGTCCTATTCAGCCACTTGGTAACAACCATCGTTTTTCAGACACCGTCAACTCTTCAGAAATCACCAGTGGGGTCACTGCTGATGGATTTAATGTCGTAGAACAAAACGTGATCCGTCTCTTCAATGTGTCTCAACCACAGACCTTATTTCAGATATTTTCCTAAATCCTGGAGAAATCCCATTGCTTTTTGTCGAAGGAACCGGAAGTGGTAACAAGCTAACTTACTTCCGGGTTTTAGGACGCGTCACGGTGGCACTCTATAGAACCATACTTATAGCCACGGACTGAAAACCCTCATGCATGTTGTAAAAACATTTTAAAACACAACAAAATAGAAAACCCCCAATTTAGCAAAATGAAGTTATGTGCTCACCTGCATGATGCTCTCTATAGCGTGCACCCCCCTCAGCAGGTTGAGGCCTCCACAGAGGACGCTGAGCACGCAGGACACGATGCCGGGGAGCGTCACCGGATCCAGCATCAGGGTGGGAGCTGGAGAGAGGACACGTTAATACAGGCTGACCACAAACTGCCTGACTAACAAACTACAGAACAACCTCCTTCCAAAGGATAATAATAATAATAATAATAATAATAATAATAATGTATTTCATGTAGATAGCGCTTTTCTAGAAACTCAAAGACACTTTACACCAGGGGTCGGCAACCCCTGGCACGCGTGCCAATGCTGGCATGCGGCACCGTAACCAGTGGCACACTAGGAATAAGTGGAATAAGTGTGCAAAATATTTAAATTGTATTTTCGGATCCTGAACGAGACCGCCGTCAGGGCGCGTCTCCCCGTTACCTGCATGCAACGCAGCCCCGCTCTCCTTGACTCCAGGTGACTTTCTGCCGCTTTCCTCCGTGCAGTGCTGATCGTTTCACCACAAAGGAAAGCACTTTACAAATTGCAGTACCCATAAGGAGCTGTACAAATGCCGCAGTTTTATCATGGCTGTGTCTTTAGTTGAAAGCCCAGTGGCGTTCTG
>NW_011350726.1:0-1258 GCF_000735185.1 Notothenia coriiceps
TATAGCACTTTTCAACACAAGGCAATTCAAAGTGCTTTACAAAAAATGAAAGACATTAAGAAAATGGCATTTAAAATCAGTCATTAAAAAGAAAAGATAATAAAATAAACATTAAAAGAAAAAATACATGAATAAAAGTTACAGTGCAGTTTAAGATGTGAATAGTTCAATTAGCGATCAATAAGCCGAACCTTACTTCCTTTTTGGGTTTGTTTCTTTGTGGTTAAATGCACTTATAACTCGCTTAGGATAAAAGTGTCAGCTAAATGTCTGCAATATAATAACGAGAGAATATTAAAGGTATTAGAACCACAAGTACTAACTCTGAAAGGGTCATCCAGTGTATGAAAATACCTGAAAGAATGTCTGTATTTGAGTTACTGCAGTTCAAAATAATATGATTAGTGAGCTCTCATGATTAATATCAGTGTCTAACCTGATCTGAAAGAGGGAATAAAGCCATTTTCCCCTTATTTAGCACCATAAAACCTGTAAGTAATGGGAGAACTTGCTACTTGCTGGAAATCACTACTCCTTTGTTGCTTGTGGTTTTATTTTTCACTCTTAATTCTTCGTTTTTTTGACTGCGGCCTTGTGCTAAAGGTTGAGGGATGGAGGCCCAGGGACAGCTAATTGTTTCTGTGGAAGTCATCGCTGTGTGAAGCCAGCCGTCCGCTCTGTTTTACAGCCTGCCGGTGTCATCATGTCTGTGTTTAGAGCACAGAAGGCACACGGCTGATATTCACATTTGGCACATCATTAAATCACGGGAGTAATGGGATGGAAAGATCATTACGAAGTAACCAGGGGTGCCCGTTGGACCTGGCTTAAATGTGATTTTCCAGTTTTCACCCTTTACTCAGGAGTTTTCCATCATTACATGGCTTTAGAGTTTGAGGTGTGAAAGACATTTTAGATTGCCAACCTTTTTTTAAATTATATCCCATGAGAGTTTACTGTAAATGTTCCATAACCGTCCATTGTTTTCCAGTTTCGGCCAATTCTGCAATTGCTCCTGTATGTTAATGCTAATTAAGGAAGTTTTGTTTCTTGTCCTTTTAAGCTGTGAACTCCTGCTCAGTGCTGAATGGTGGATGTGAGCATAAGTGTGTGGACACGGGCAACAATCACTACAAATGTGAATGTCGGAAGAACTACCAGCTGAAGAGAGACCGGCGACACTGTGAATGTAAGTCCAACAGATGAGAGCAAACATCTGAAAACACTGGACAAACCGTTCATTAGAGTATCTCTCTCA
>NW_011350728.1:0-2521 GCF_000735185.1 Notothenia coriiceps
GAATTACAGTCATAACAGGAAAAAAAGGTCCTTGCAGATAAAGCTCTTTTTATACACAAAGGCAGTTCAAGGTGCTTCACATGAGAATCTGCACACAAGCAACACAAATGAGAAGAAGGCAAACCATAGGAGACATTGAAGCCAGTTCAAAGATCAGCGTTATGAAGACAGTTCAAGCTGCAAAGTGTAAAGCATAATACTAAAATGACTCGGTGGTAAACATAATGTTTTTATCCTGGGTTTGCCACCATGTCTGCATGACAGAGACTTCTCATTACCCCTCTTTATAAATACACTCTTCAGTGGGGAAAGTCCCTAATGTGGAGATGTTAGTGAGGATCTCATAACACATTCAGTTTTATAAAAACATAGTTAAAAGTACGTTTTTAACCTTTGCCCTCTTTCACAATCACCCTGAAGGCCTCCGTCTTAGTAACTATGATATCCTTTTGACTCACTGGTTTGTTTCAGGGGGATTTAAAACCTTTGCCTCTCCGTCTGATTACTTTTTATAACCAGTACCTCTTCTCCACTGAAGCATGATGGGATCCACTGATCAGTTTATTTACGCTGCAGGAGCTAAAATCCATCAGATCTGGGTTTCCTGCGTAACGCTATAGACCACGACATGACGCCTCTGCTGCTGCACCCGTTTTGGGGGAAACAGAGATTGGCACCAAACAGGAAATAGTAGTTTGTCATGTCTCAAAGCTGCGGTGTTGTGTGTTGCACGCAAACAACAAAAAAGACAGATTTTCTAAACTTCCACTTGAAAGTATGTGTGGCTTCAGGCCTACACGGAGAGGGATGTAAACAAAGGGACTCTTGTGCATCAGTGGGAAACACTTCAGCGCAGCTAATGATGCTAAAGAAGCTAACTTCAAAAGTCAAAAAGGGGCGTAGAGTTTATATTATTTAGTTATGAGTTGTTCTCACAGATCCACACGTTTGAGCCGTTCTAGTGTCCATTAACTCCCAGCTGCTGCAGGGGGCAGGTGAGTGGGTCAGTGATGGCTGCATTTAGGAAAGTAAACACGGGACACACTGGATTACAAAGCCCAGAGGAAGCTGTGGGTTCACATTTGCTTTCTGTGCGCCTCCTTTGAAAAACATGATCACAGTCGACTCTTTCACAGCTCACCACAGAACGTCCAGTATTTAGATTCTGCTCTATGTTTGGACGTGGTGACGGAAAAATAGGACATTCTTCTTGCTGATAAGAATCATCTTAGTTACTCTGATTCAAGCGCTCGAAGAGGGGGTTTGGTGCCAATGTTTGAACCGGGACGCTCTTACTGGCACTGCCTTCAACACACACACACACACACACACACACACACACACACACACACACACACACACACACACACACACACACACACACTCTCTAACTGCAAAGGCCACAGGGTATTAATAGCAAACAACCAGGACACAGTGGACTCCCTGCGTAAGTAGATCTCACTGGTTTGTTTATCATTGTATTTACGATAGCTGAGATCTCTCCCGGTGATTGATGGTGTGTTTTTTTGGCATTTCCTCTTTGTTTTAGTGTTGAGGCGTGGTAAGGAACCTAGAACGTCTCTTTTTTAATTATGCAACTTTGAGTGTGATTTACCAGCTCTACTCGATATGTTTGGACAGATTTGTTTCATCTGTTATCCAAAGATGTGTTTTAAACCCTGATATTATCTTTTATACAAGTGCAGATTTTAAGATTTTGTTCCAATAAATGTCTTCTGTGCAAGAGTGGCATTATATATTAATATACGAGGGGTGTCATGTCGTCCTAGGTCGAGATAACCCAACAAGAAACCACAATTTCCCTTTTCTCCAAGTCAATAAGACCTCTCCAGCTGAAGCACACATCGATGACCTGTCACTTTCACTCAGGAGAGGAAACAGATTCAGTTCCTCTCTTTCACACAGAGCGTGTTCACCAGAGGCTGATCTGCTCGCACAGGCGTTGAAAGAAATCTTGTGACATGCCGTGTTTTTAAATCCCGCCCACAGCAGAAAATATGGCACTGGGAAAGTGTTAACCTTTTATTAAAGAAAGAAAAACTATTATAAAACCGGTTTCAAATACAGCGGAAAAGGCACCTGAAGGCAAACATATCATAAAGTTTCATCTGAGATCTCCCTACGTTAGAGAGTTCTGCAGCCTAACACTTTGATATCTCTATAGATCTAGGTCTGTTTGCAGCAGTTGTTATAATATTCCTAAATCAGAGGTTTTCAGTGCTTTGTCCATCTGTTCATGCAAAATTGTTAAAAAATACAAAAAGATGCCCTTAAATATGTTCTGATCCTTTTTCCTCAGACCTGTTCTGTCTTGTTTTTGAGAAGCTTCATAACTTCGACATTAGGACATGAAAAAAGACCTCCAGGGGCTTTGAGAGCTATATCCACATTTCCAAACGCATTTTCTGTGTAACCGCCTCAGGCTAAGGGATGATCACCTGCTTATTATGTAATTTTTCTGGTATTAGCTTAGCTGTCCCCCCTCCCCCCCCCCTGCATC
>NW_011350728.1:2651-3406 GCF_000735185.1 Notothenia coriiceps
TCTTTATCTCCACATACAGAGCCATGCTGGAGTACTACCAGATGCTAGGAGTCCAGAAAAATGCTTCGCAAGACGACATCAAAAAGGCGTAAGTGTGTCTTATTTCCTCCCCAGTGTTATGGTTAAATGTCGCCCACTCAGAGGGTGTAATAGGTTAATTATATCCCCCTCTAGCTGTGTAAACTGACAGGAGAGGCAGAGCAGAGAGGCTGCAATGCAGAAAGTTTCCACTCTTCTTCTTGTAACCTTGCTTTGAAATACCTTCCCTTATACTCACCCTCTGAACACACCACGACATTTACTCTCAGGTGTCTCTGTGGGCTTTAAAGAGTCCTCTCCTGCTGATGTTCAGGTGTATATCAGTATGTAGTGTCTCTACTTTAAAGAGTCCTCTCCTGCTGATGTTCAGGTGTATATCAGTATGTAGTGTCTCTACTTTAAAGAGTCCTCTCCTGCTGATGTTCAGGTGTATATCAGTATGTAGTGTCTCTACTTTAAAGAGTCCTCTCCTGCTGATGTTCAGGTGTATATCAGTATGTAGTGTCTCTACTTTAAAGAGTCCTCTCCTGCTGATGTTCAGGTGTATATCAGTATGTAGTGTCTCTACTTTAAAGAGTCCTCTCCTGCTGATGTTCAGGTGTATATCAGTATGTAGTGTCTCTACTTTAAAGAGTCCTCTCCTGCTGATGTTCAGGTGTATATCAGTATGTAGTGTCTCTACTTTAAAGAGTCCTCTCCTGCTGATGTTCAGGTGT
>NW_011350728.1:12244-14010 GCF_000735185.1 Notothenia coriiceps
AGTAGTAGTAGTAGTGTAGTGTAGTGTAGTGTGTGTAGTTGTGTGTGTGTGTAGTGTGTGTGTGTGTGTGTGTGTGTGTGTGTGTGTGTGTGTGTGTGTGTGTGTGTGTGTGTGTGTGTGTGTGTGTGTGTGTGTGTGTGTGTGTGTGTGTGTGTGTGTGTGTGTGTGTGTGTGTGAATAACAGTAAAGTGGCACCAGAAGCTTTAAAATCTGAATCAGAGATCAATCTTTTAAATCCGATTGTTTTCACGTATTGTCGTTGTATTTGTTACCATGGATACGCGGTGTTGCTGTTTACTTTCTTCAGTAAACAAGGCCCTGCTCTTTTTTTTAAAACAGCTGAATGACAACGAGGCTGTCTGCACCCCGAAGTTCAGGATCTATTTCCATCGGGGACATCCTTTTTATTACGCTTAATATTCACGACACAGGATACGTCCGCGTTAATTCCCGCTCTATATTTAGGGCTTTTCCTCGGATCGGAGCTATATATAAAGAAGCGTTTGGGTTTGACCTTTCTTAGCATGGCCGCCGCGGAAAAGAGAAAGTTGTTCAGACGTGTTTTTCAATTCCCCTTCAGCCTCAGAGAGCAGCAGCTGGTGTCGTGGATCTGTCACTCAGAGAGTTTATTATCTGCCAAGAACAGACAGCACACACTCATTCAGACACCAGGAAGCGGACAAGAAGGACATTAGAACGGTTAAAACAAACACAATGACCTCTAGGAAGATCCTGTTGTCAGGGCAACATGGAGCACATTTTTACAAACCCAATCAATCAACCAAAAGACCAAAGAATTAATAAAAATAAATACATAATAATAAAAATAACACATACCAAGTTACATAAACATTTGTTAAGGATAAAAATACAGAAGTGAAGAAACACAAAAATATAATAGACAAAAATATAAAATAAAATAATTGAAATAAAATTAAAATAAGGATAAAATACAAAATAAATAAGAATAAAATACAAATAAAATAAGAATAAAATCAAACAGAACCCAGGAGACAACATAATGGCGCAGAGATGGCAGGCATAGCAGTTACACATATAACATCTGTAGAATAATACTGTTGGAGTTCAATCAGTCATTCCTTCATGGCAATGCATACTAAAGGAGAGGTCAAGACATTTGTAGTGAGCATCAGGCAAAGCAGTTGCATGTGTGTACCAGGGTGTTTGTAATAGTGTCCCTGAAGGAGCGGGGGTGGGGGAGATAAAGGTCAAAGGATATATGGGCTTTGGGGATCTTTAGCAGGATGTGTGTAGCTGACCGGGTGTTGTGCGTGGGGGGTGGGTGGAGTTGCAGTAATTGCGTGAGGTAGAAGGGCAGGTGGAAGCGCAGGTGGAACCAGGCCTCAGCTACAGCAGAGCAGAGCAGGTGGAAGCAGGCCTCAGCTACAGCAGAGCAGGGCAGGTGGAAGCAGTCCTCAGAAATATCTACTTTAGTATTCTAGCAACTCTATGGTAGAGACAGAGCTGGAGTATGACGGGGGATCAACACCAATCTCCGCAGGGGCAAAGCCCCGGGGCTGGATGAGATCCGCCCAGAAATACTGAAGGCTCTGGGTGTTGAGGGACTGTCATGGTTGACACGTCCCATCAACGTTGCGTGGAATTTGGAAACAGTACCGAAGGAGTGGCAGACCGGGGGGGTGGTTGCCCTTTTTAAAAAGGGGGATCAGAGGGTGTGTGCCAATTACAGAGGAATCACACTACTCAGCCTCCCCGGGAAAGTTTACTCTAAGGTACTCGAAAGG
>NW_011350729.1:0-4493 GCF_000735185.1 Notothenia coriiceps
CCTCAAATAATCGGAATCGAGAACCGTTAAGAACCGGAATCAAAAAGTAGAATCGGAATCAGAATCCTGGAAATTCAAACGATACCCAACCCTAAGAAAGAGTCATCATTTTCAGCAGAGACTTCACTTTACTCATGGAGTAACTTGCTCAAGGAGGTATTAGAACTAATTTACTAGGACAGATAGGCGTCCCTCCACCAGGGGGCGCTGCAGCAGCTTTCAAGCTTCCTGTTGCTCCCCTGAATGTCCCCTGATGGGGAGAGTTAGTCTGTCGATAGTTTAAAGTAACCCATGTGTCCTCCTCCTTAGCGCTCACTGAACCGGACCTGCAGTTCGCTCAGACTGAAGCCCGGCTCCCTGCAGAGGCTCCGCTCCAGAACCAGGACCTGATGGACCCGTCCTGGAGGTCAGCGGACTGTTGGAAGCTTCCGTCAGACAGCCAGTCCTCCATCGCCTCGTTCTCGCAGTGCAGTGGCCCGCATCACTTCCTGTCCAAGACGAGCGACGCTGTTGACTACTTCCTGTTGATGTTCCCCCCTGCGCTGCTGGACCTGATCACCATCGAGACCAACGCCCATATCAAGACCTGCCACTTCCTGGGCTGCGGCCTCCCAGACTGGGTCCCCGTCACCACGCTGGAGATCAAAGGGTTCCTGGGTCTGGTGGTCCTGATGGGGCTCCAGAACCTTCCGGACCCGGCTCAGTTCTGGTCCTGGTCCCACTACGACAACAGCTACGCCTTCTGCCGGGCCATGAGCTTCAGGCGCTTCCAGCAGATCTCCTCCAGCATCCGGATGGGCAGCTTCACCACGGACCGGTACCGAGGGACCAGAACCCCCAAAGACCCGCTGCACATCTTCAGGCCCATGCTGGACCTCCTGGGGGGGGCCATGTGGGACGCGTACCGGCCCAACTGCTGCCTGTCGGTGGACCGGGCCCTGCTGCCCAGCCTGGGGGGGGACAGCCTCGCCAAGGGGGACCCGAGGACCCAGCCCCAGGTTTGGCTGCTCTGCGACTCCAAGTCTGGGTTCTGCCACCGCCTCTTCATCCAGGTGGGGGCTCAGGGGGGTTCAGAGCCCGGGGGTCCAGAGCCCGGCTTCACCGTGGTGCCGGAGCTGGTGAAGGGTCTGGAGGGCCGGCACCACCAGCTGTTCCTGTCCAGCTCCCTGGCCTCGGTCCCCCTCCTGCAGAAGCTCCTGGACCAGGGCCTGTACGCCTCGTGCTCCTTCCCTCCCCCCAGCCCCATCCTGCCCCCCGCCCTGTGGGCTCAGGGCCTGCTGGAGAAGCCCGGGGACTTCCTGCAGAGACAGTTCGGCCCCGTGCTGGCCACCCGCTGGAGGGACACCAAGGAGATGTGCTGCCTTTCCACCAACGCGGCCCCGGGTCAGCAGGACCGGGTGCTTAGGAGGTCTCAGACCCGGGGGGGGGAGCTGGACCCAATAACCCGGCCCGGGGCCTTCAGGCTGCTGCAGGAGAACCTGAGGGGCGTCGACATCTGCAAACAGCTGCTGGCCTGCAACCCTCTGGGGGGGGTGCCTCAGGACCGGCACTGGAGAGGCCTCTTGTGGTTCCTGGTGAACCTGAGCATCGTGAACGCCTTCCTCCTGCTGAGAGAGAGCCGCAGGGACTGCCCCCCCGCCTGGGTGAAGGACGGCATCTTCTCCCAGGTCACCTTCAGAAGGCACCTGGGAAACCAGCTGGCCCAGTGCGCCCCCCCGAACCCTCGAGAGGGTCGACAGGTCTGCAGGTCCCGGCGGGCCGAACCCCAGGATGCGAAGGAGAATCATCGCATGGTGAAGATCAGCAGCATCTCCAAGAGGTGCAGGAACTGCTACCCGAAGAACATCCGGCGCGAGAGCGTGTTCGGCTGCAGGGTCTGCAGGATCAACCTGTGCAGCCGGCCCGCCTGCTTCTGGGAGTTCCACAAGCTGGACCCCCGGACCCGGGGTGAGTGTGGGGAGAGGGGGTTACATGTAGAATTAAGGGTCTCCTATTAAGTAAGCAGATATTACAGGTCTCAGATATCAAACATGTCTCTGAAGGGTTCTGCTCCAAACACCAAACAGACTAGCCTCGTCTCCCTCCAGCTGTTACTGAAGACATGACTCCTGCTTCTTACACTCTCTCCAGCACAGGTTAGCTCTGAGTGTTAGCATGCTAATGTAAACACAGACCATATCACTTCCAGAACACGTCTCATTGTTTCTGACAGCAACGTTTCTGATTGGCCCGTGGGGGTAAAGCCCGCCCACATTTTAGTCATGTGGTCATGACGCAGCAAATCTGGATCAGCTCCGTTGTTCCCCGTTTTTAGAGATGTGGGTACGGAGGAAAAGAGAGAGGGGTTTATTTCCTGACACTTTGAGAGTCTCCTGACGGGGACACATGTTGATGTAGAGAAGACATCACTTTGAGAGTCTCCTGAAACACGGGGAACCTTTTAGCTTTGTTCGTTATTCTCGCGTCCAGGAGAGAAGCTTAGGAAAAATGAGACTAATGGAGTGTCTGAGAAGGTTCAAATGGGTACTTTAATTAAAATGGCGCGGTAATGTAACAAACAGACGATGGTTCAGAGAGAAGAAACAGCTGTTGTCCTCCGGGTCAGGGGTGAAAGAAGTGCAGAGAAACTTTAGCTCTTAAATAACCCCCGATGGCTCCTCCTCATCTGCCGGTTGGCGCTGTCGGGGGTCCTCCCTCCTCCGATTTTCATTGTTCGTTGTTGCACAAAACAGAGGATTCAGACATCGTACATTCAATATATAACTAAACACGCCTCTTCTCCTCTTATTCTCTTTCATCACTTTTCATTTATTGCAATTTTACATCTGTAATTCATTACTTTAAGAATACTGGAAATACTTCATGGCAGTTATCATTTACGGTAGTTCCGGATGTTGTCACATGCTACCCACGTCTGTAAACAAAACGTATTAAAATAAACTGTACCTTCATTTAATATTCAGCATGGTAGTATCTACGTCGATAGTTGTAGTGTTAGAATCAGTAGGTTTCGGTGTGCAACACTCCGTGTCATTTCACTGCTAAATTCACCTCTATAGGAAATGGAATATTAGCCACATGCTAAATGCTAACCGGAGATGAAGGATTTTCAGAATAAAAGCTTAACAACTGGTTGTGCACGAGAACTTCTGGTTTTTCAGTATAAAACAGCATTTCAACTGACGGTATGTTTAAACTACATTATAACGTCAAAACATTGATTTTAATTTCTAACAGAACCAACAACCAGTTTACTTAGTGCCGGCTCATTTGGGTAATCTTCGCTCAGGGAAAAGCACTCCGGTGTGAACGCGATTGGTACTTATGCCCCTTTCACACCAACGCGTTTTCAGCTCCGGCTCCGGCTCGGAGCTGGAGCTGATAAGTACAGTTTTTTCCTGTTCACACCGCAGCGGCGCCGCCTCTTAGCTCCAGAATCCGGTTCACTTTCAGCTCCAAAAAATTGTCGGTCTAGAGGCAAGAGCTTCGGAGCTAAGAGGCGGCATCGCTTACGTCGTCAAGGCGTGCAGGAAACTAAACCCACCTCCCCAGGGGCTTCATGTATAAAGGGATATACGCTCAAAAAATGGCGTACGGCAGTTTCTACGCAATGTTTGCGATTTATAAAATACTAACTTGACGGGAAAACGTGCGGTCCTCCACGCAAACTCTAACCCATGCGTACGCACTAAGCACAACAACGGGAGAGACGAGAAACTGCGACACCGTTGGCAGAAGGAAGGATGGAGAGAAATATGTGGAAATAATACCATAAATAAAATGTTACCTCTCATTTATCATATATGAAGAATTCATTTTCAAACATTGATTAAACCCAATCTTAAAATGATTTAACAAACGCCTGTTTGAGACTCCTCAGTGCACACAAAAACATAACTTGGAGAAATAAATAAATACGGATATGTTATTTAAAACCACCTCGAATATGTTGTGTTAATGTTATGAAATGTTTTCTCATAAATGATGCGGTAAGCAGGAGGACAGAACTACGTCTAAACTGACGCCGTGTTGCATTTCTATAGGTTGTAGATACGAGCATGGTTTTATTTAATACATGTTTAATCGTGTTTTATGCCGTTTGCCAAGACTTGATAAGTCGCTCGTAAAACACAGGAGGTATGGAAACTAAGAACACCATATGTGCTAAATTGTACGCTAATATAACACAACACATTAGTTGTATTTCCTTTAACTGGTGGATCATGGATATATAGTTGCTGATCGACAGCTGGGACACAAACCACCAAATACAAACACATCATTCAGATCCAGTCGTCATGACTACACTCCGGAGGGATTCCCCCATCATTTCTTACAGTTTCTCATCAAGGGGGGGGGTCTCCTGTCCCCGGTACAAACACACTGCCTGAGGAAGGCTATGGCCCTTTCTCATTTCTATAACTCCCCTCCTCGACTCCTATCCTCAAGACTTAGTCCCGCCCACAGGAGATGCGAGCGGAGGAGCCGAGGAG
>NW_011350730.1:0-2509 GCF_000735185.1 Notothenia coriiceps
GTACGCAGTGTTTTATGAATCGGACAATGTCTTTGCGTATTTATTGGCTTTGTCCTACGCAAGCAACCTTCCCACGTGAATCCTCAGAAGGCTTTATAAATGAGGCCCCTGGTATGGAAAAAAAATCTCTATAAAATATAGAATACAATTCACTTAATGGTCGGCACCATATTATCTTAAAGTGCACATACATAAAACCCCATAGGGCATTGCTCTCTGATGTTTCTAACATGTTTTTCCCGGTAACTGAGGGGTTTTTTTTGGAGTTGGTCCTTGTACGCTGCCAGGGTCTAAAGACAAAGGGTGTGCTGTAAACACTGTACAGCACCTGAGACAAATGTCTAGTTTATGATATTGGGCTGAGAAATGTAATTATGGATTGATCTTACTACTTTGATTATCGACCGAATGTAATGTGGTGCTGCTTCACCTGGAATGGCTTTTACACGCCTGAAGATAGCTGAGGAGGATGTAGATGGTATCAACACTGCACCCTTTAAACAAATGTTTGATGTGGCAGTCATTTTAACTGAATACACACATCAATATATTATTCAACACTTAGTGTTATATATATATATATATATATACTGTATGTATATAAAAATATGGTAAGGAACAATTAATGGTACTGTCATCTATACAATGTCCAAATAATTTACTGTGCCACATTAGACGTGATAATTATCTATAATTTTGAATAGTGCAATGATTATACAGCAATTTGGGTTAGGTTTTAAACGCTGCCTTAACAAACACATGTCATTATTTGCCTACAGGTTATGTTTTATCAACACATTCTATCATTTTAAAACAATTCGGATTTAAGTCCCATGGTCTTTGTGATACTAGCAGAGTGATCTGCTTTCTTCAGGATTGTTTCTTAAGAGTTGTTCCTGTAGATAGGGATGGTTCTTTCAGAAAGCTGTGTTCTAGTTGGAAATGGTTTGAGGTGTGTACGACAGAGATATGATGTATTATATTTTTATAAAGACTGTGACAAAGCAAAGACTTAGTAGAATGCCGAGAATATGTAACACAACGGACAACATTTTGTCTTTAGTGAAACAACTGTTGATGCTGTTCACAGACTTTAGAGCCCAGCCCATTCATACCTTTAAATAACCTTAACTCTGTAAAGCCCAAATATAAAAAAACATTTGCACATTTTTTTTTACCTTTCAGATGTTGTTGTAGGGAGCCTCTGGTGCAGATATGAAAGACTTTTCACATTTTCTACGTTTTGGTAAGTTTTTAGAGAAATGTTGTAATATTGCAACGTTGGGCTTAGGTGGGAGCAGAATTTCTGTATTTCTACTCACATTGTCTGAATAAATATATTGAACAACCAAGGGTTAATTTGCAGGATTTATTGCTTACTTAGCCCTATATCAGTATATGGCATGAATAATAATCACACATCAGTCATATTTTTTATGAATAGTCATTTATTAAATAGTAATGCAATGGTAGTCCCAAAAACAGTTCATGTCGTCGGAAAAGCACAGACGGACGTCACACTTGCTGCATTGCGTGTTTGTTTACCCTTTGTTTACCCTGCGCGTGAGGCTCAGGTTTGGGAAGGCTAAACAACTTTTTCAACCAGACGCTGCCCGCCTCCGGCGTCTATCGTTTTTCCAACCCAGTTTAGATTTAACCACGCCTACTTCCGCATTACACAACCATCGACGTAGCTCTACGCGACGTCATTGACGTCATCTTCGGCAGCCTATGTAGTAACCATGCTTTACAAAAAAAAAACTTGCCTCCCACACTGCCTGGCTTACTAGATATTACCTGACTACTGGTTGTTTTAAAGGTCCCATGTCATGGCCATTTCTACTGATCATAATTCCATTGTTGAGGTCTACTAGAATAGATTTATATTGTGCAATTTTCCAAACTCACATTGGTTTCTCATACAGCATCTCTGTATAGTATGTGTATTCACTCTCTGTCCTACACGGCTTGTTGGAGCTCCTGCCGCCCCCCTCCCTATGAGCCCAGTGGCCGTCTGCGAGACTGCGAGGCACCGCGGAACTCAGCCTGGGCACACACACACCGCCTGGCTGGGAGTTTGTGTGTGTGCCCAGGCTGAGTTCCGCAGTGTCTCGCTGTCTCGCCGACCCCACACCAGTGAGCCAGCTTACAGTGTCCCGCTCCTCGCAGCAGCGACCCTCGCAACGTCCCGCCGAGTGTGTGTGTGTGTGAGGAAGTCCACGGATTGGGCCAAACGTAACGGCTCCGCGGACATAACGTAACGGCTCCCCAGATTGGTCCAAATCAGTTACGTTACGTCACTATATCCGAAATACGTCACTATACCCAAAAAGTAAACAATGGAAAAAGAGAAATCTCCAACGAGGCGTTCTGGGGCAGCATAGACAGGTCTTTTCTGTGTTAGAGTTTTACTCGCTACAGGGTTTGTGACTCTGCAGACCGTTTCCATGCAGAAAAAGCTCAATAACACACAAGGGGACGGGTAATAACCAGAAAAGCATGACATGGG
>NW_011350732.1:0-13785 GCF_000735185.1 Notothenia coriiceps
TTCAGGTGTTTATGGATACATGAACTTACCTAGCAGTAGTCAGAGCAGAATAAATCTCCCGGGCTTGGTGTGACGCATCTGCCAATATTGATGCGTTCAAGGACACTCAGAAATGCTAAAGTTACCGATGAAGAGCGCTGGAAAAGAGACTAAATTAGAGTATTTTTTGTATTTATGTTATATATTTGTTTAATAATATAATTTGTTCACAGTGTACAAATGTGAGTGGTCAGGATCCATTATCAAAAACACCGTCATGCATAAAGACTGACATGCAGAAAGAGCCTTGAACCATGTCAGTTGGAGTGATGACATCATCGTGTTCCATTACACAGGTGTTTTTATTTGAGCTAATGAGGCGTCCAGAGATCAAAGGTTTCCATTGTTCTGGATGAGAGATAAACCTCTTACATGTGAACGTTTTGTGGAAGAACCGTAACAGATATCTGTGAAATTTCAAAACGTGAAGCATGTCAAGGAAGTTGAGTATCTGAAGTGTAATTTTTGTGTACTTTCGGGTTAATAATGTGGCCTTTTTGGCAGTTTAACTAAAGGTGTGCGGCTGCTGCTGTGTGAGGAAATATCTGCCTGAAATTACAATGGGCTTTAATGGAGACATGTTGAACGTTTTTGTCACTTCATGCCCTCAAGAGTGTTAAATGTTAAAAATGTGATGAATTATGGGATGTATCTCTGGAATTATGAAAGTTATGAATGACAAAAGTAATAGCCATAGATTCCCGACCGAGCTGAACGTTTTGATGTTTGAACGGAGTTTCTGCGATGTTCAATGCGGGAGAAAAAGCGCGGCAAAATAAGTCGGCGGAATAATAAACTTTTCGTCCGTAGAAGAACAGTTAGTTGGAATGCTGTTAACAGCATTCCCACTAAATGAGGGAGCGCAAAAGAGAAAGCTGTAGCGAGAGCAAAAGTCTGATCATTGAGAAAGAAGAAACAAGAACTGCAAACAAAAACCTATGTTAAAACAAAGAAAAAATACTTATAGTTTACATGATTACACAAATGATTTGTTTGCAACTTATAGTTTTATTTTTGAAATTTATTTTATTTTGCTTGACTCAGTTTTTTTTCTTTTGAATTCATAGTTTTGCTTTATTCTGAGAAACTGTTGCTTTATCTGTATGATACAAAACTAATCCCATAGCAAGGTGACACTCATTCAAGTCACAAAGAACAACCACAGGCACCGAGATAGAATCCAGTGTGCTTTGCTGTTCCACATAATTAAACTGCTGCACTGATGAACGCCTTTATCTGTGGAGTCCAAGGGAAACTTCAGCAGTGTAACCTGTAGGAAACTTAAATTCCTGATAGGTGAGGTATTAACTCTTAAATCAACCATTCACTTCAGCATTAGCTTGCATACAATGTTGGCAAAGAGATATAAAATGTGGACAGTCCTGCTCTGAAGCACAGTCTGATGCCTGAGATCGGTTCCGTTCAGATGATAAAAGTTTTTATGTAGAAATAAAAACACTTATCTTTATTTAAGACTTTAAAAAGCCTTTATCTGAGGATATCATCAGTCAAAGAATGAAAGCTTTCAGCAGCCGGATATATCTTCACAAATATTGGATGGACCGGTGCAGATACCCACGTTCCCCACATGATGAACTGAAATGAATTTAGCCTAGTCTTTAGATTATTAGTGAAAACGTTGGTTCAGGACCAAAACATTTTCCCATCAGCCTTATTTTGCAAATGTTAGAACAACACTACTGCTAAACTAAGATGATGACTGAGTTGAGCTTCATTTCGCTGCAGTTTTATACTTTTATCCCATATTTTTTGTTTTATTAGGGCATGTATAGTCAGATGTGTTCAACAACCTACAGTACAAGTATTGATATCTATCATTTTTATCAAGGGACTGAATTAAGAAAAAACAGGCTGAGTAGTTTAGTTGATTCAACAAGTGGTTGAATGGAGCGAACATTTCTGAGCACACGGCCAGTGAATGAAAACCAGGCCAAAAGGAATGGCCTGCATGTCGTTAATGGCAGTCCTCCTGACATATCATTTATTTCTCAGCCGTGGGCTCTGTGGTAATGTGATCAGTAGTCTGAAGCAGCCACTCTGTTCCCTGCTGGTTTCACTTCAGCTCTCCGCTGTCCCTTTAAACACTTCCTTCCCCTGTTACCATAAAGCTGCTAGAAGAGCCTCACTGCAAAAGTCACATGCTCCAGCTCCCTTTGTTTCCCATAGAAAGCCTCTAACTATCTGTGCACGAGAATGGCTGGAGAAAGAGACAAGTCGTATGTGAGGGGACATTAAGTGGATCACAACTACTGTTGGCTTCAGCTGTCCAAATTATGTGTCCCTCTCTGTGTCTGCAGGATATATATATATATTTATATATATAAATATATATATATATATTGTGTTTGACAACACTCTTGCTCACATTTGGAAACATGTTCAAACAATGAAATAAGAAGAGATGTTGATAAAAACAAGTTCCCTCAGTGTCTTGTTCTGACATGCATATGCTATAGATAACATGCTTGAGTAATACACAATTCGTAAAATGCTGAAAGATAATTAAAAGGTGTAGTTGTAAGATTCAATCGCATAACAAAACTACATTATAATACATTTGTGAAATGAAAAGGTCAACGAAAAGTAAACATCTGGGAGAATCAATTCAGTTATAGATAAATGATGAATCCACTATTTGTGATCCCTCACAGCAACACAGTGTGGATGTGTTGTGAGTGCAGGCTCCACAGAGGACTACTCTCTGCAGGCATTACGGTAGTCAACCCAATAGCCCAGGAGGAATTCCAGGAATGTGAAAAGCTCCAATTCATATTGAAACTAGATTAAAAGTTCATATCTGAACAGTAAATGCTGGTTTTAACTTAAGCAACCCAATGCATGGCTTCATATCCTGATTGATATGCTTTGTTTCAAAGTAATGTATTAATATATTCTACGGTCCTCTTTTCATTCTTAATAATGCAGCAGGGATGTAGGCTCCATATAAAGCAGTGCTGTCAGATAAAGCCCATATTGATTATGTGAATGACTATACAACGTCAAAGGACTTTGATAGGGTTATCAATAACAATGTCAACTTTTCCAGTGCACTGAACTTTTCCCCACATGAAAAGTTATGCCGACATCTGCCTAGTAACAGCAATTCCTCCCATTGGTGAAACTCCAATCTCCTCCTGTTTGTGTGTGTGTGTGTGTGTGTGTGTGTGTGTGTGTGTGTGTGTGTGTGTGTGTGTGTGTGTGTGTGTGTGTGTGTGTGTGTGTGTTAGAACTTTAAACGTTAGCATTTTCCCTTCATATTCTAATTTGAAACAGTATTTTTCCTGCTAAATATATCTATATATGTATCTATAACATAGATCGATCACCTTTTGACATCAGAAAGTTAATATGCAAACAGAGGGGTTCCCATGTACAGATGTTGACTCACCAGTCCTCAAACAAGGACTGTTTAGACCTCAGACTCACATTAGGTCAGTCTGAGGGAGCCACATGGTGACCTTTATGTTCATTTAACTACATTACAGAGCTTCTGGTGCACAACAATTCATTGCCTTTCATTAATGTATACATTACAGGTAACTGGGTAAATAGGTAGAGTGTCTGTGACATATCCTGAGACTTTATCCTAACCTGTTCCCTGTGTTATTTGGAGTAGCCTACACATTAATGGAGATAGATAAAGCAGCAGCAGCAGTTTCACACTGCGCTATTGTCCCATGTGCTCACCTCATGTTCACTCAGTTTGTAGAAAGAGCTTTCATTGAGTGTTGGGGAACAAGAGGAAGAAGGGGTGTGAGCCGTTATCGCCCCCTACCGACACCAAGCTGCCACCCTCCCCCCGGTCAGCAGCTCCTCCACCGTGGACTCTGAGCCATGGACCTCCCACCACCTCCTCAGAAGCTACCAGGCTATAGGAGGAGGGGGCAGAGAGTGGGGGGGACATCCCCTCTCTCTCTTTCCTTATATATGTATATAATAGAATCCCTTCCTCGCGCGCTCCCTAGCAGACTGCCAGTCTCTTTGATCCCCCCGCCTCCTAACAACAGCTGACGTCATCGCGCTCTACCACCTCCTCCTATTCAGCGCGCCCTCGCCGACAAACTTTGTGTGCGTGTGTGTGTGTGTGTGTGTGTGCGTGCGTGCGTGCGCGTGTGTGTGTGTGTGTGTGTGTGTGTGTGTGTGTGTGTGTGTGTGTGTGTGTGTGTGTGTGTGTGTGTGTGTGTGTGTGTGTGTGTGTGTGTGTGTGTGTCAGTACGTGCGCGAGTCAGGGCTTTTTGTCTCTCGAAGGGAAGCGTTCTGAGCTTCAGACGGCTCGCGCACACCGGAGGAGCAACAGCTCGCAGCAGCAGCAGCGAGGAGAAAGAAAGTGATTTAAAATTATTCAAAATTAGAGGAATATATCTTTCTGTGTTCTGTAGCCTGCTCCTTCAGTAATAGAGGGACATTTGTATAGGGCGATACTAAGCCTTTAATAAACGGCGGAGATAATATTACTAGGTGAAGTACTATGGAGGACCAGCTGCTGTGCTGCGAGGTGGACTCCATCAGGAGAGCCTACCAGGACGTGAACCTGCTGAACGACAGAGTTCTGAACACCATGCTGAAAGCAGAGGAGAACTACCTACCGTCGCCCAACTACTTCAAGTGTGTTCAGAAAGAAATTGTGCCCAAAATGAGGAAAATAGTTGCCACCTGGATGTTAGAGGTGGGTCTTACTTCCCTTTAACTTTCAACTTCAGTGCCGCTGCTTACTTGTTGCTAGTCTCGTTATTATCTGCGTATAACGTTAGCTAACAGGATGAAAGGTGTTTAAAACTGATGTGTGTTCATTTACTGCATGTTACATAAACGCGGTGAAGTCCTCATGAGTGCTGGGTGGTCCTTCGGCTATAAGAGGAGATATTGGCTCGAGACTGTATCCCTTTCCACCATGAATACCTTTTTTATTGATTATGTTTTAGCCGGCTTCTTCCATAAGGTTATCAAATGTAATAACATGGGGGAAATATTCCAAAATAACAGCAATGTACACGTATGCAGTCTGGCCCGTGCCAGTTACGCCATCTTTGTTGTCGAATATGAGAAGGATTTTAATAACATTAAAAATCTATAACATCAGGAACAATGACAGTAAGTCTGTTAAATGGTTTAGAAATGCATGTATATCACAGGACATGGTAAGAGTGCCTGGTGCAGTGTGTTTCTCTGAAATCGGATGGAAAACTTTGTTCTGCTGTTAAAGAGCCGCTGCTCTCTGTGAAGGTCGCCCCGGAAAAAGGACATTTTGTAAAAGAGAAAAAGTATTAAATACATTTTAACAGTCGGATTTGATAGAATATGTGTTTATTAACATTACCATGAACTTTTGGATGTAATTCATTGCAGTTTTATATTTTGTTTTAATTTTTGAAATTGTGCATCGGAGAGCCGAGAGGAAGTGTCGCACAGCATGTGAAGAAGACCAGTCTGAGAAATGTATTTATTTTAAATTCAAATGTGTCTGAATTCGACATATTCTAATCACATCCGATCAGGCATATGATAGGGATCATTTACATGATAATAAAACACACCCTGGTAATTTTTAAATATTTCTAAATATTTAATGAAAAGATGACGAAGTTGAAATTGCAGAGGCTAACTTGCATCGACGCCACCTTTGTGTCTCCGTCAGAACTGACTGCACGCTATTTCCACACTCTTTTCTTTAACTACAGAAGTCTGAGGCCTACTAACTTTAATACAGAAAACACATTATTTAGAATGTTTTATGCAACACGTGAATTCTCTTTACCTTGAACAGCGATTTAAACGGAATATTTAAACCTCAAACTTGAGGTAGTAAATGCATCAAATGTTCACTTCTTGTTCATGTATTTGTTGGATGATTGTGCCTATCACGGCGATTGAATGCAAACAGCTGTGCGGAATAAGATAAAGTGTGTGGGGGGGAGACTACAGCTTGTGTACAACAATACATGTGAATGTGGATTTTTCTTCCTGCAAACTCTTACTTTTCTCATCTCCTAGGTCTGCGAGGAACAGAAATGTGAGGAGGAGGTTTTTCCGCTGGCTATGAACTATTTGGACAGATTTCTATCAGTGGAGGCCACCAGGAAAACAAGACTACAGCTGTTGGGAGCTACATGCATGTTCCTGGCATCCAAGATGAAGGAAACCGTGCCCTTAACGGCGGAGAAACTGTGTATCTACACGGACAACTCGGTGCACCCTGGAGAACTGCTGGTAATTGACTTCTGCAGACATGGATGTTGCATAACATGTACAGTAAACTATGCAGTAAGCAGGGCAAAGCACATGACCAGAACACACATCTTTTGTGATGTGTCAATGTCAGCATTATGGCACAATCTAAATATGTTATTGATTAGACATAGATAGATTATTGGGTTGGAAAGAGCGTAAATGTATGTTTGGTGCAGCAGTGCCTAATGGCTGTCTGAGACTTTCCCATGGTGACTGTAAGGCCTCTCATTTCATGAATGGTCTCAGTGACTGCCAACAGAACACGCACTGACTCACAGCGACACCTAGTGGCCGTGAGACAGAGGTGCAGGCTGTTGGCAAAGAAGTGAAGACACACACTCTGCTTTTGTGTTTGCTGTGACATGTGTGTGTGCAGCTGTTTCCATTGGTTGTGTTAGGGTTACTTCATAATATAGTCATATTCAAATGTACAGATCCTTTGTGTTTACACACAACAAATACAAACATTATTATTCTTAAAAAAGATATGCATTTATTGTTTTGATATATTTTCTATTATTTATTTGTATATATTATTAAAATATTTCTTGATTTTACTATTATTGATGGTACTGTGCATATATATCATACGTATAGGCAGTTAAGTATGCAGCACATTTCAAAAAGTTTATGAATTATTTTAGCACTTTTCAAAGAGCGAAAATAGTCGTAAATTGCATATACATGTATTAAAATGCATTACTGAGAAAGCCGAAATCTGGGGTATTTGGACCTCTACAGTGATACAAAGAGCTGGTAACATTAATTAGGATGCTGTCAACAATGTAAGCTATAACTTACATCTTACATATAAGAACTGAGTGGTGCTAGCAGGCCGAATGACCAAATGACACAGCAGATGAGAAAGGAGGAAACATTGTTGTGTACTACAAGTGGGTCAGTGTGAGTGAATGCCTCTGGTCTGATTCATCCACAGCGAATGGAGCTGCTGGTTCTCAACAAGCTGAAATGGGACCTGGCTTCAGTCACGCCTCACGACTTCATCGATCACTTCCTGTCCAAGCTGGAGATCTACCCAACCACCAAACAGATCCTCAGGAAACACGCGCAGACCTTTGTTGCTCTCTGTGCTACAGGTACGACACCGGCCTTACTACTGCTCATGTCTCCTCAGTATACTGAGACTTATTTATACATTTCTACACTTCTTGATCCGTCTTAGTATTTCATTCCCTGTTTCCTCTGTAGTCAGTTGATCTTTCCTGTAGCCAATTAGAACTCAAAACAGATTTTTTGCTGTTCCCACAGATGTTAACTTCATTGCCAGTCCTCCCTCCATGGTGGCGGCGGGCAGCGTGGTGGCAGCTGTTCAAGGTCTCTACCTGAAGAGCCATGACGCCTCCTTGTCCTCCCAGAACCTCACCAACTTCCTGTCTCAGGTTATTCGCAGTGACCCGGTATGCAAACATACATTGTTCTAAACCCAAACCTATATTTCTATCTGCACAGATTGTTAGTAGTATGAAGCTGTTTGCTCAGTGTTTCCTCTGTGATTGCAGGACTGCCTGCGGTCATGTCAGGAGCAGATCGAGTCCCTGCTGGAGTCCAGCCTGCGGCAGGCTCAGCAGCACAGCAGCTCCACGGAAACCAAACGTGTGGACGAGGACGTGGACCTGTCCTGCACCCCCACAGATGTCAGAGACATCAACATCTGAAACAACTGACCAAGGTGTTGTGTGATGACCTGATGATGGAGGGAACGTTGTCGACAGAGGGTGGAGATGGCGGGCTGACCTCAGCCCCCCCCCCTCCCTCCTCCTTCTTCCTGGTGGGCTGCTATCATGGCCGACATGTCCCATGTCCCCCCGCCCTGCAACAACTCCCATGTCACATTTCCTGCCAGTGTCCCCTCCCTCTCTGGGGAAATAAATGAACACTACAGAAATGTACTAGAAAAAAGACACAGAACGCTGAGGACCTGCGTGGGCTGGAGCTGAAGCCACACAACTATTTAGTAGATCCTTTCTCATTCCCTCACATATCAAAGTAGGAATCTTGAAATGACCGCTGACCCAACATCCCAAAGTGTCATGTACAGTAGGACCTTGTTGTGTCTTCAGGTCTGAATATGAAATCTGAGAGACATTTCTTATTTTTCATTTCTCTATTGGTATATCTAATGTTTTGACTTCCTGTCCAAGCTCCAATGTTTGTATTGTTGCAGTGCAAACATTCATTGATCCCTGCTTGCTTATCTTTAGTCACTTTATGATATATCATTTTAGATTTCTTTTTTCAATGAGTTTTATACCTCTTTTCTTCCAAGCGTTTGTGTTTTAAACCAAGTGTAGTGTAAGAGGCTGTGTTTCAGTGGCCTGCTGGGGTGGAGGCGGGAGGAGATCCACGAGCAGTCACCCACAGTCTGCTGTTCTTCTCTGTGTAGTCAAACCCAAACCATTCCAACTCTGTCAAAAAAAAAGCACTTTTGGTCAGCACTGCTGGTCACCTAAAAAAATCACAGTGATTACGTTTGTAAAACAAAATATAATGGGGGGTGGAGCAGGGGTTTCTTGACGATGAAGAGTCAGCTGCAGAATATTTTTCATCTAATGGAAGAAGAATTGAGCTTTATGGCAGAAACAAGACTACATGCTGCTTGATAATGTCATGGGACTCATAGAGCCCACGGCTTTCTGCAGCTGCCAACAATCTGAGTTTGAGTTCAACCCATGTTTCACACGCTGCTCTAAAGTAAGTGAGGAGCCAGAATCTGAAGCTCCAGTCCAAGTAAAAGGAGTATTCTTTTCATAGTAAAAAATTATTCTTCCTTTTATATAGTTAAACATATTATTTATTGTTTCTTTAAGCCTTCCTTTTCTAGTTTTCAGACTATCTGTGTCTCCACCTACTGCTGAACTATCTGCCTCCAGAGCAGCCAGAAATATGATTCCAACTCAAACCCTGCTCTTCATCGTCTCCTCGCTCACGCTACCTCAGTTTAAATACCGCTCATGGAATCTTGGAAGGGCATGAAGCTAAAAGAAAAAGAAGAGGAGTGTTGAGACTATGATTTTGCACAAAAATAAAAGACGCAGGCTTCGTTTCTTGGGGACTTGCCTAAAAAATGTGGAGAGCACAGCAGGCAAGCTAACCGAGGGGTGCAGAGGCGGCAACAAGTGGCAAAAGGGTGAAGGCACAACAGGGAGGGGGGTCTTAATGCTGTGGCGCTGGAGCCAGGGTTCAACAGGGAAGGGGGCCTTAATGCTGTGGAGCTGGAGCCAGGGTTCAACAGGGAGGGGGGTCTTAATGCTGTGGAGCTGGAGCCAGGGTTCAACAGGGAGGGGGGTCTTAATGCTGTGGAGCTGGAGCCAGGGTTCCTACACAGGACGTGTTGAAGCCAGGGCTCCGACACAGGACGTGTTGAAGCCAGGGTTCCTACACAGGACGTGTTGAAGCCAGGGTTCCTACACAGGACGGCAACGATGTCACCACCAGCTTCATGTAAGCTTTATATGTGATGGACACAATGCAGGAAGGCTCTCTGCTAAAAGTATTCTGGAAGTGTGTCACGGTGTGTAGGAACTCTACACCAGGTTTCTGATTGTACATTATGGATAGAGAGCAGGAGAGAAACACTCCTTGTAATCCGCTGCTATAGAAGAATGAATCCCAGCTACGTGTTTAAAAGGAAAAACAGATGACAAAAGACGTAATAAATTAAAAATGATGCTTTTCTCTTGTTGTTTGCTGCTACCTTTTTGGTGTTTTTTTTAAATGTCAATATACTGCCATTCTAGGTTTGAATTTTCTCATAGAAAATTGTTTTATTGACATCCTCATTTGTTTTGTTTATGTAGATTCTATGTGATCTGTTTTTTTGTTTATAGTTTCATAATATGATTTTCCGAAATATTCCAAAAACACAAGGAAAATGAGACGATGTACAGAAATGCTTTGATCCACAATACCTCATGTGACAGTCAAGATTTATCTCTAATTTGTAGTCTTTATATTTGTTTAGTCCTTATTCTACTCTATTTGGGTTCAGTGCCTACTCGCTCTGTTCAACCTGCTGGAGAGGAAGCATTGTGATGGAACGTCCAGGCCATGCTCTGATACTGGTGCCATAGCAGAAAATGGGATGTGTATAACTGTTGAGTGTTAAGCTGTCTCGTGAAAGAGACTTTATCCCCCTTTAGGCCCATAGTGGCCCCTTTTTATATTTATAAAAAAAGCTTTTTGCTCCAATTTTCAACCTGTCAGTGAGTTGATATGAGTTTATAAATAGATTCAGTGTCGTGCTCGGTAAGCCATAGACTGTTTTTTGTTACAAATCATTCCACACAGTTGTGTCTACTTCATGCCAGTTGTCTGCAACCCTTGTCGACTACACAATAAAAAGATGAATTAGATGGACTACGGCTGTCTGTTCTTGGCGACAAAGGAGCAAATCTCTTCACACCATTTTGTTGAACATCTTGGTAATGTAGTTATAGTCATGCGTCACTTTGTAAGAAAAACTTGTGGGGACATTTTTCAGATTTAAAAAACACTACTGTATTAAGCGCCCCCCACAAACAATAAATACATATAACATACATACATATGCTTCCAACACTTTTTTGAAAACTTGTGCAGTCCCTATGCTACACTGCAGCACTCTATTACATTATTACTAATATTAAACGTGTCGCAATTTGGTTACCAGAAATACTCCCCAAAAGTGTGAACAGTCCACCCAATTGTACATGTTCTCAAAGTGTACAATTATTTGTGCAAGCTACTTTCAGAACATTTTTAACAAATGATCCTAATGCAAAGTGGTGGGGACATGTCCCCATTATAAATGATGCATATGGTTATAGTAATATTAAATTAAACATTTATTGAAATGTTTGCTAAGCAATAACCTTAAACAGTTTATTGATGTAGTTAAAGTGAATGTTACTCCAACAGAGGAATTAAGTGCTTTTTTTTAGGACTATTTTCAGCCACTGATTAATACGCAACTGGTCATCTATAGTGAGAATTGTTAGCAGCGCAACGTGTGCATGCAACTGAAAAAGTAAACAACCGAATGTAATGAGGGAACATGGTTCCCGGCTCCAAATTTGTTTAATTTACACCTCATTATAAATTAAACAGGATTTGATCAAATATGACAGGAAAATGACACAATACAAATACAAGAGGTTTCAAGATTTCCATTCTGAAATGTATCATCAAAATCAAAAGCATTAAAATAGTTTTTTCTTTTCATCCCTTCTTCTTGCATGTGTCTGAAGAAAAAGACAAAACCCACACAGCTACACACACTGCTACTCACACTTCCACACACACTGCTACACACACTGCTACACACACACTGCTACACACACACTGCTACACACACTGCTACTCACACACTGCTATAAACATTCTCCCCAGAGCTCAAGACAATATGATGTAGTTTAGTGTTGTGTTTATGGCTTCACTGTGCATGTTTCTTTCTCTCCTATTTCCAACATCAATCATGATTGGATTCTCACAAGTAGCCTATAACAAAAGGTATATTTGTTTAGACTTAAAATCTTCTAAGAATCAAAAAGCAGTTGTACGTTGTGCTGCAGACATTGAGGTTTCAGGGAATACTGACTTTATGACTGTCAACAGTTTCCAAACATGGCTTGGTTAAAGTTCCTACTCCACTTCTGTCTGTGCCACACTACACTCAGCACACAATCAGCACACATAAGGAGGAGGCTCCATTGTCCTGGGTTTGAACCTCTCAGCCCAGGTACCTGTACCACTCTGACAGACAGAATGAAGACTTCTACACCTACAGCTTGTGTACAGGTCCGATTGAGAGAAGCCAGGGCCTACCTAACTGTTGATGTAAGCGTCTGCAGCTGTGCTGTTGGTGCTCTGAAGCTTATGTTAATCCTGCCGATGTCGCAGTCATTTTCGTAGCAAGAGTTATGCTGCCCTCAACTCTGGGACATTGTAATGCTGGTAAGCCCACCTACTGCTCCACCACACCAGCCTCCTGTTCCTGTTGGCGATGGGTCACCGGTCCAACCGTGCTCTCCCTAGCCAGATTTCTCAGGCACTCGAGCGATACGAAAGTGGAGGAAACAGAACACAAATATCTTGTCCTCATTGGCGAATCTTAGGACCTGCCTGAGATCTACAGTTGCAAATCAATTGCTGTCCTGGAACACCTGCCTCATAATTGTAACCTTGAGGGGCCAGAGTAACCTGTTCTAGCTGCAAAAAGATTATCTTGTATTACATGGAGCATGTTAGCATAGCCACCGAAGTCATTATGACTAAACAATGTCAAAAATAAGAGCCAACAACTAAATAATACTTCATTTAAGAATGTGTTGCGGGAGGGATAATGTGCAGTGCGGCAGGAATTCATAAAAAAATAACACCCTGTCTGTCTTTTTCTGCTGTTCCCTTTACTGTTTACTTCCTGTCTGTCTTCTTCTACTGTTCCTTTTAGTGTTCTTTTCCTGTCTGTGGGTGTTTCTCAATCTCGAGTACGCTTGCTTGGTAGCACATGTCTTCCGAGTCACTTGCTTCAGAAGCGAGGCAAGAATACTTCCTGGCACATGGAAAATGGAACTGACGGCTTCGGGCCTTGTACTGTTGCACATGTGGTTTTATTTTGAAAAGTGTTTCCCTTTCCCCATGTCCGTTACTTCTAATTATGTTCACCTGGTGCCCTGTGTGGTCTCCTCCCCCCCCCCACCTGTGTCTAATTGCTGATTAGTGTGTGGGTATTTAGGCTCTGTTTCCCTGTCTGTGTTGTCAGGTAGTGTGTGGTGAGATCCTTGTGGCTGCTGACTGTGTTCAGGGAGGACAGTCATATTGAGGCTGGTGACTATGTGCACATGATAAATAAATGCCCACACCGGGTTATATTTGAACTCTCTGCCTCTGCCTCCTTGCTTGGTCGGGCCGCTCAACGGTCAGCTTTACAAAAACAAAGAGTGGAACAGGCTAGCAAGTGTGCAGGTGTGCGTCACATGAGAGGCCCCGCCTTACATTTTCCGCCACAGATTTGGGGAAATTGGTCCGTGCGCAAAGCATTGTGGGGATTTTAAGACCGCAGAGTCTAAACATGTGCAGCCTCGACATTTCTCCAAACGAAGTACGCCGGGCTCGGTAGAATTCCAAGTATGCTGGACATTGGAACAGTCCTTCTGCGGCACTCGATGACGTAGTATGATTGAAATAGTGGCTCTGGAGCAGCTTTACTCGCGATTTTGCATATTTGGGCACAGGAAATTATGTCAGCTAGTCTGAACTGCTCAATATTATTGCAGATAGATACCTACTACATTATTCTCTGTGTCATTTCCAGTTGCATTGTTAAACTATCTGGGTAATCACACTCTGAGTCTTGAGTCCTGAATCTACTGCTACCTGTAGCAGGTGAGTTCAGTCAAGTTTTTGTGATATTGCCTGTTGAGTTTATTAGGGTGGGGGGTAGTTTCACACACACACACACACACACACACACACACACACACACACACACACACACAC
>NW_011350732.1:13815-67866 GCF_000735185.1 Notothenia coriiceps
ACCAATAGGCTGTAAATCAGGTGGTTGAGTGAACTGATAACAATGTTCTTGAGATCAACACCAAGAAAACTGAGGAAATCATTTTTGGCTCACCATCTGACTCCCATAAAGTCCCCATTGTCATCCATTCAGCAGGGAGTTTCATATAAATACTTGGGTGTAATGATTGACCATCTGCTGTCATGGAAGGATCACATTGAATATCTGAGCAAAAGGACAAAACAAAGAGTTTATTTTCTCCGCCGTCTTAGGTCTTTTGGGGCGAGCAGAGAAATTCTTCTGTTGTTCTTTACATCTGTGATCATGTCTATTCTGCAGTACTGCAATACTACCTGGTACAAATGTTTGTCAGCAGCTTTAAAATCAAAACTGCTCCAACTGTTAAAAATCTGCTCAAAGATGGTTGGTCAACCCTGTCAGAGACTCTATGACTCAGCCTATCATAACAACCTAGTGAGGCTGTCCAACAACATCATCTCTGACCCAAACCATGTTCTGAACAGTGAATATGAACTGCTACCATCTAATCGGAGATACAGGGTCCCACCATTCAATAAAGTCAGACTGAAGCACTCCTTCGTGCATCAGTCAATCCTCACAGTAAATACAGAGCTGAATCCCAGATCAAATGCACGCTGAAGGCTCTTGAGCATTTCTCTCACTGATTGTGCTGTTACGTTAAATGTTTGTTGTTTGTGTTTCATGTATTGTGTCTGGATACTTGTCTGTTGATGTTGGACATGGAGCTGCTGTGACGCAAGTCAAATTTCAGACTCGATCTGACAAATAAAGTATTATCGTATCGTATCGTAGGCATACTATCAGAGGGTTCAGTGTTGTGTGCAAAACGTCCAGAACAAAGGCCACAAAGTGTAATGTTTGGAGAGTTATAATGACTTCCTCCTGCTGTGGGGATAGTTCTTGCCCGCACAGAGAGCCTGGCTGCAGGGGGAGGCCTGTGAGGAGGTGAAGCAGGAGCTGCAGGAGGCCCGCTCCACCCTGTAGGAGATGGAGTTGTAAAAGACGGGGTTGCTGTGGCCGCCCACCTCGTCAGGATGAGGCGGAGATGGGCGGTCGTATAAAGCACAGCAGATGCAGGAGAGCAAGGCCCTGAGTCTGCTGGGATCAGAGAGCTTTTTTTGCTCAGGCAAAACAAGTCTCCGCTCCTCTACAGGGGATTGGAGGAGATTCATACAGCTGGTGCCTCCCTGCATGGGGAGGCTCAGGTTGTTCAAGCTGCTGTGTCCGTCTTCATAGCTAACATCAGCAGTTTCTGCCTCCGACACCTCCCTATCCCCCTGCGTGTCCTGAGGCTGCTCCGCCACCCTTGATTCAGGCTTCACGTCCCGCTCCCCGGTGCTTACAGTCAGAAACCTCAGCACCACCAGGTTAAGAAAAGCCCCAATGACCGTCAGCCCCACCAAAATGTACACGAAGCTAAACGCCACATAGGGGGGTCGCTTCGAGAGAGCATCAGTCTTCTGCAAGGCCACAAAATCTCCAAATCCGATGGTGGTGAGCGTGATGAAGCAGTAGTAATAAGCGTTAAAGAAGGTCCAGTCCTCAAAGTGGGAGAAGGCTGCGGCTCCGACACACAGGGTGCTCATGCACGACAGCAGGCCCACCAGCACCATGTTCCCCATGGACACCTCGGTCTGCTGGAAGCCCAGGCCCTGCTTGGCTCTGCGCAGGAGGAAGCGGACGAAGGTGTTGATCCTCTCGCCCTGGCTCTGGAACATGACCAGGGTCAGAGGGATGCCCAGGACAGCGTAAAACATACAGAAGGCCTTGCCAGCGTCAGTGCGTGGAGCAGCGTGGCCGTAACCTACAAATCACAATATATGCATGTCATGTGATGTTTGGCACTGCTGTTTAGTGTCTAAGAAGGTTTCAAGATATTACAAGATATTACAAGATATTACAAGATAAGATAAGATAGTACTTTATTGATCCCAATTTGGGAAATGTTTGCGTTGTAGCAAGCAACATAAAAAATACATGGCATTGTACAATAAAAATTCAAAGACTAGAAATAAACAAGAAAGTAGAAAATATACATGTTGAATTATAACAACAAGGTATTATGTATACATACATATAAACATATGACAGATGGAACAGATATAAAATGTACAATGAGGTTTATATGTAGCAGCTTCCATGGTTTTACCTATGAATCAATGTTTTGATTTGTCACGTTATCACATGCCTCTGTATGATGTGTAACTGCACATTGTGATAAAATTACTATGAATAACACCCAAATTCTGTCCTCTCTATATAGAGGTTTTTTAGCTCATGTTTGGACAGTTTTGTTCAACCACAGCACCACTGCAACTTTCAGGTATATTTACTTAGGTATATCCAATTTATGCTAGTTTAAACTCTACATACATTTAACTGCCATCGTTTCTACTTTATTAAACTGCAACACATATTATTATTTTGAAGTCTTCATGTATTACAAAATGATAAGGCTGTACATTTTACCTCAACAAAACTAAAAGGGCATCTGAAGTCTGGAAAATAAATTGCTTGAGATGAATATGATGTAGGCTACAAATCATTATCTTGTTAAAAAAAAACAGGATATATGCATTATAATATTTAAGATAAATGTAACGCTCTGAAAGGGGCCATTTGACATAGTTTTACAACTTGCTGATAATTTGCTTGTAATAGGTAACATACATAGGTCTACTTTGCAGGACTTTGACTCACATATTTGTTTACACTGCTGTAGACCCACTGTTACTTTTATTTAAGTGAATAAGTACTTATTCCACCTCTAAACACATACAAACATGTGGAAACACAAAGAAGTCAGATAAAGTATCGAGAAACCATACTTGCCAATTGTGGTGATGACAGTGATGGCAAAATAAAAAGACCCTGCGAACTTCCACTGCCTCCCGGCGCGGTGCGGCTCGGACTGCAGCACCACCCTCTCGATGTCTCGGTAGTCCTCCGCCGTGAAGCCGTACTTACTCTTCAGATCGTTCAGCTTCTGCTCCAGCGCCTTCTTCCGAAAAACCTCGCTTTCCGACTCCAGCGCGTCAAACACGGCGGCTCCCAGCAGCAGGTATAAAACTATGGAGAGGATGAGAGAGAGGGTCCTAATGTTCTGCGGCTTCATCCTCAACTCCGGAGTGCGCGCGGAGCGGCCCGAGGGAGGGAAGGAGGGTGCTCAGAGCAACACGCAGGAACTCCCTCCATCAACTCCATCCATAGAGAGTGATGAGTTCAGGCACCTTTGGCCAGCTAGGGTCAAAGAAAGCTATTTGTCTGTTGAAGTTGTGTTATATTAGCCTATCAAAGGTGAAAAGCGTATGCACAAGCACCTGAGCTCAGCAGCTGCAGGCAGCACCTTGCCTTCCTATAGGATGTTAGTAAAGGTGTTCACATCACATGACCTATGCCATGTCTTACTTTGCATATGTCTCTATGTGCTATCTTGAGTACATAAGTGCAACATGGTCGAATCAATGCAAAGTAGGCTATGGCAAAATGCTGTCCACTATCAGCTTTCACTCCTGGCTTTCAAATAGTTGTGTGAACACTGGAAACGTCTCACACTTAACGACCGCCACTTGGATATGTAACTGAAGTGACCCTCCTTCATTTCTTCTTACATTTTTTTATATATATTTAATATAAATACCACCACCATGCAAGTGATCTTGCTAGTATTCTAGCAGCTGCGTGAGATTTGAGACAACACTACAGTCAAAATGCACGTACTCTACAAGTGTTTAAAGTGCATAAAATAGCAGTTTACTAAACTGAGACACTCATTTGCTTTACCATAATTATCCTACAGAGGCACTTTTGTGACACAATATCCTATGTGCTAGTTCAGGCAGTCAACTCGAGCACCATTTATACACTTGCACGGGATTTGCCTTACCCCCTTTTTACAACCAACCAAACTCACTCTCTGTAATCTGACACTCTATTTAAACTGCTATCTCTCGCGCTACCTAATGATGCTGCCTTGCTGCTTCTGCTATGCTGCTGCTTCTCTGCCCCACCACCACCCAAGCATCCACCTGCAGGCTCCGAGGCATAGTTATTAAATCATCACTTATCAATACTCTTTGTAAAAATCATTTTCAGGGAGGGATAAGGCCGGAGCCTAGATGCCAAACACAAACTATAAACTGCTTTTAATAAACATTTGTTGTCTGACAATAGTCCGATATGCAAATCACACACCACTTTAAACTGCAGCCTTTACATTTACAAGGCAGCCATAGCCGTATAAAAATGCGTAAGTTCTCAGTTTTCGTTTTCTGTCCCTCTATATTTAAAAAAAAGCCTTTAAAAAAAAGTTTTTGTGCTGCTGACTTTCCCAGACTGACTCCTGGCTGTTAATCCCTGATCCTGTGTTTGGAGAGGTTTGGGATACACATGTGTCAGAGTGTGTTGTGTCTGCCACAGAAAAGCACATCAGAACTGTGCTTTACAGACTCTACTCCACTGATTATTTTGCCCTGTGAAGCGTTCATGTGCCGAGTATTCACAATACGCTCGGCTAAAGTGTTACTCTGACCGATGAAGCATTAGCTGGGGGCAGCGTTGACCTTTATCGAGCACACTAGTCCCTGAGTGATCCAGCAAGCCTTTGTCATTAACTAAGTTCAGCACACACACAGTGGAGATGATCCATGTGTGTGTGTGTGTGTATCAGTGCAGCTACACACAGGCCTACATGTTCATGAAGCCTCGCTCAGGTTCTCAAAGGCATCTGCTGGGTTTTTGCTCAGGGTCATGCTAATTGGGTTCGCAGCAGAACAACAAGAAAATAGACTTGACTGCTGTAGCTCCATGCTGCAAGTGATTTCTGTTCCATATCCTGCATGAAGTTTCCATCTATTTCAGGAGGACATTTCAATTTGTGTGAGCCATTCATGCACTAAACCAGGCCATAAAGAGCCTGAGATCTGTCATTTAAATCCACATGTATTGCCTCCATTCCATAAAGAGCATATGGCAATCTCTGCACTGTGTTTTTATCTTCTGCAGACAGCACAGGACCGTATCCCGCTTTAGTTAGCACAAATGAATCTATTGCCAAGCAGATGTTAACGGTGTAGCATGCAGACAAGTCTTGATTTTCTCCATGGGCGGTAAGAGCAATTATCTCCTTTTGAAAGGAGTCCCTCAGAGATAATAGCATCGCCAGAGTCCACTTAATGAGCACACACAGTGCTTACTACAGTATTATTCAACATCACTTCTTATTGTAGATTTCACATTGTTATGTTGGAGACAAATCACCCAGAGAAGAAATAGAAACATCAATTAAGCAGTATAAGACAAGTGACTTAGGTAATAAATAAAAAGGATCCTGTGGTTTAACAACTCTCCAGAAGTAATGATGCAGTGTTATCGGATGTACTCATCTCATATCTCTGTGCTCTACAGGACATTTCATGCATCCCTTTATCTTCCACAGGAAGACATTAAGAGCAGGATGTGCACTGACTGAGTCGAGACACTCATCTGTCCAAGTGCCAGCCCCGTATAAAATGAGGCAGGAAAATACAATGCAAACATGATGCTATCTGTACATTGATAACAGCGGGTGACGCCAGAATCGTTATGATCATCATATATTACGGAGACAAAGTCTATTTTGGCCATAAAAACCTAAATGTATTTTCAAAGCTAGAAAAGGCTTTATATGAACCTGCAGGCAGGTGTCTTCTCTGGTGAGAAGTCGTCAGAGTCTCAGATGAATACAGGTTTGAACTTTGCAGCTAATGGGAACAGTCCATTGAGCCTTATTAGCCAAAAGGGCACGGACTGTGTCTTTAATTTATTTCCAAAGGTGGAGGCACTTCTCCGTCACCCTCACACCAGGTGCCTGAACCAGAATGAGACACCTGGTGTGAGGATACAGTGTTGTATTCTGTTTTCTCAAATGATCGTAAATTGTAGCTGGGTAATTCTTACTCTAGTGAGTATACTGTCGCTGAGAAGAACCTAATCAAAGTCAAATAATTAAGATTGAGTGTCATTAACCAAAAAAATCTTGGCATAGGGTAGGTTATTTATTTTACTATTGTTGGATGGATGTTAGATATTTAACCGGACACTTCCACCTAAACATTATCCAAAATTGAAAGGATATGTTTTTAAATAATAATCACTACATTTCAAAAACTCACATCATTGTAACAAATGTAGAGCATTAGAAAATGTGTTAATAATCAAACATTAGACAGGCCTCTCACTGTCTGTTTTTATATTGCTTCTTGACTATTTTTCTTAGCGTTCAACACTTTGTAGATGGTTGTTTTCATTGTTTTAAATGGTATTGCTTTAAGTACATGGCTGTTATTTATTCTTTCTTGTTTATTTTAAGTTTTTAGCTTTTCATTTGTATCTTTACTTATTTTATGGTTTGTGAGCTGAGCTGTCTGATTTTTACATTCTGGAGGTTTTAAAGTGCATTACAAATAAAGCTGTATTTGATGTGAGGGAATTATCCTCATTGTTTACCTCACAATCACTTTTGCATGTTCAAAAGCCTGCACATTTAAATGTATATTTAACTTTGTTCACATACTGTATATGGATGGACAGTACATTCACCTAATCAGAGTTTAACTTCTGTTATTTTTGTTATTTCCAATCATACTGTTAAAACATGTTAATTCTTTTTTTATTTTGTTTTTTCTTATTATCCCTGTGTGTATTCTCATGTGTACTTAAGTGTTTCTCTCTTATTCTGTCGCTGCTATAACACCTTTTGTCCCTATGGTGATATAAATAAAGGTCCAGCATGCTTCTGATTGGAGGAATAAGATTTGTTGCAACTGTCCAGTCTCCCCTACATTCAAATGATATTTTCCAGATCAGCTTTCTCAGCAATACATATTTGTTGCCATTTAACCCTGAACTAGCACTAGCAGCCTGAGCCGGGAGGTGGAGTTGGTGTGTGTTGGTGACAAAGTTTCTATTTACAGTAGAAGTTGGGAGAAAGTGAAAGCGAAACAGACAGCGAAACAGACATGTCATAAATCGACATGAGGCCCCTGCCAGTGCTGTTGTGTCGACTTGTGGAGGGTATTATGGCCTTCTTCAACGACAACGAAGGTTATTCTGTGTTTGAGTGGTTTTTACGCTCTCCTGGTATCATATGGCGCTGTATGAGAAGACTTTGTAGTTTAATAGTAAACGCATCGATACCGATAAGATGGCGATCGAATTACGAAAGCCCGGAAGAGCCTAAAACAAACCCCGAAGTCAACTTTCCAGCGAGTAGTTCCCCCAAAGATGTAGAGCAGTCCCGCGGTAATGGTCCACCGAAGAGGTCTGCCGACTACAACCGAGATCTGACCCCCAAGGAGCGGCAGGGGTTTGACCGAAGCGTCCGGGAGTCTGAAGAAGTTGTTGCGCAGTTAACCGAAGATGAAGATGAGTCTGAGAAAGATGGTCGAGAGTTTCGCGTTGATTCCTCAGATGAGTTTTACTGTGGCTATGACTCCACCTGGGAGACAGAGGACCAGGAGCAGAGATGCAGCGGGACAAGGCGACCTGCAGCCAGGCATGTGAGTCCAGAGGCCCGCTGCGCTGTGAGGAGGGGGGCGAACTGTACTAAGAGCCGAGGGCATGCATTGGATTCACTTTCTATGTTTAGATTTACACTGTGTGTCTTTAGTGATCCAAACATAACCTTATTTTAACTTCTAATTGTCACAGGGATATGTTGTATGTTGTAAAAGTAGAAGTACCAGAGTGTAGGAATACTCTTTTACAAGTTAAAGTCCTGCTATCAAAATGTCACTCAAACAAAAGTACAAAAGTATTAGCATCTAAATGAAGTAGTCACCATGCAGATCGGCCCATTTCAGAGTTATATATCATGTTTTGATTATAATTATTGATGCATTAATGTGTAATCAAAGCTGGTTAAGGAAGGTGCAGCTAGTTTTATATGACTTTGTATACTGCAGGGTAGCTTGTTAATAAACTCCAGGTGTAACTAAAGTCTTATTTAAGTGTTGATTATATTTCACATCATTAATCCAAATCTGCAGAGTAATTTAAAGGCACTAAAACAATTTGTGGAGTAATTGTACTATATTTACCTCTGAATTTTAGTGGAGTAGAAGTACAAAGTATAGAAACATGAAATACTCAAGTAAAGTACACGTCTCTCAAAATTGTACTTGAGTAAATCTACTAAATTACTTTAGACCAATGTACATTTGCAACAATTTCACAATGTCTTGAGATTCAACTGACTTTCTTTTCTTTTATGTGCACCAGTACAAGTTCAGCAGGTTTGAGAATGCCGCAAAAGACATGCAGAACTACAGACATGACTACCCTGTAAGTTGCGTACTTGTACACACACTCACACACCCACACACTACAAACATAATATACACTTTACCTTGTTTCAGCGTTAACCAAGCCCATATTGTTATTTTATATTTCCCCACAGTCTCTGAGCAAGATGTCACGCGGGAAAGAGTCGGTAAGTACACACATGATAACTGTGTTTGATTTATAGAGGTATTTAATTATGTGTATATAGAATTTGTATAATCTCTCAATCGCCCTCTGTTGAATAGGGTGACCAGCCTAATCTGAAGTTTCAGCTCGGGATGATGCGTTCTGTACCTGACGGTAGGCCTACACTTACAATCACGTTTGACTTATGTGTCAAATCAGTATAACTATCCTAACATCTATCAACTTAGTATTTACTTATTTTATCTTTTGTATTTGTTATCAGATGCTTTCATAAAGGATTTCCACAATGAATGGTATAGAGATTATAATAGACTGGAGAGTGAACACTCCTACATTCAATGGTAAGATACTCTGTTATCACATCATTGAAAATGTTATAACCCTAACCTTTTACTTCCTGTTGAAAAAATGTACTCATTTGTTCTCTTAAAGGTTGTTCCCACTGCAGGAACCAGGGATGAACTATCAGGCAAGAACACTGACGAAAGGCGAAATAAAGGTAAACTGCTAAAAGCTACCGAATTCATATGTTAAAATAAATGTCCAGATTGTAAACTCTACTTTCCCTTCAGGACATTTGTCAAAGCAGCCTGGCATTGGAGAATCTGTTGGAGTCCTATAAGCTCATGTTGGACTTCTATGGTATCGAGTTGCTTAATGAGCAAACAGGAGAATTGACGAGAGGGCTGAACTGGAAAGCAAGATTCAACAACCTTAACAGGTGATCTCTTCACGCTTTATCTCTAAAATTGTACACTAAAAGCAATACAAATAATATATATAACAACTTTTTGTCGTTGACAGTCACACTCACAACAACCTGCGCATCACCCGCATCCTGAAGTGCCTGGGAACCCTGGGGTACCCTCACTACCAAGCCCCCCTGGTGCACTTCTTCCTGGAGGAGACCCTCGTCAACAGAGAGCTGCCACAAATCAAGGATAGTGTTCTCAGCTACTTTGTGTTTGCGGTCCTCAGTAAGAGACAACGTAGGGGACTCATCAAGTTCGCCTATTTGAACTATGACCGTAAAGATGAGTTTGTGTGGTGCCCAAAGAAAATTCAAATGATGTGGTCACGGGAGTCAGTGTCTCGGCAAAAAACATACTTATGATCTTCACATGCATCCCCTTGAGTATGGTGAACGAATAGGAAACCAACGACAATTAAGCTCTTAAAGTATTTTCTGTCAATGTTCCCCAAATTCAATCTACATACTTAGATTTACAATACTGTATCCATAATATGCAACTACATACTAATGCGGAGAACTGAATGTAATAAACATATCATCACACATTCAGGAATCCATTTAAGGAAATATTAACAAGAATTAGTATGCAGTTTGTTTTGAGTATACTGTAAACACACTGCATACTTTAAACAAGCATGATCAGAATGTAAAATATTTAGCCATGATACTACTATTACTATTTTTGTTTCATTAAATGTTATTCTTATACGGGTTTATATAAAGAAAGCCGTTCTAAACTGGGTGAAACGGTTTAAATCAGCAAGTGCTATTGAATCTTAAGTGCCTACGATTCAGAAGTAGTGAAAATGTTCTTTTTTTTTCACTAAACCTGAAATGTTTATCCAACTTATAACCTGAACTCTTGTCATTTCTAATACATTTTATTCACTTATTTACCGTGGTTCTTCCTTGCATTTATTCCTATTATCAAACTAGCATTACACACACGTGTTTAGCTTCACAGATTATGGCAAACATAAAGTCAAACACTGGTGGTTTTAAAGAAAAGGATATATTACCGTTACGTTAGTGAAGTATATTAAAGCATTCTGCATTTAAGGGACCCAATGGAGTGTTTCTTTCCTTAGTTTTGGTTCATGTAAATCACAAATAAATGTATCCTACAGACATTCCCATCACGCCTGGGTTCCTCCTCATTCTGAACGATGTAAGGGCACAAATATCTAAGGTTTTATAAAAGGCTGTACTCAGGTTTCCTTGAGACTTTAGCTCGTGGTGAGATTCTGCCAGCGCTTGGATAAATGTGGATATAACACTTTAAAACAATTAAGTAAATTATTTTGGAGGTGTTGCTAAATCACCTTTATTGGCAATGGCCTCGCCTTCATGTGACACTTTACTGCACAGAGTAACTAATATACCAAAAACCTAAACATTAAAACTAAGCAATTTCACATGACTTGATTTATTCAAAACTGTTTTTGTTTAACTTTGTATTGACAACAGCAGAGGAAGATGTCATCAAACAGGTTTAATTGGTTGAGCTGAAACAAAACCAGGACATATCATTTACAACCATTGATGGGATGAATATTGTAGATAGTTGGAGCCTTTCGCTTCATTGGTGCTAGACATTAAACACACATTTGCCTGTAAACAGTGTTTCCTTTACTTTCACATTATCCATCTCAGATATATGGCTTTAATTTTTCACTACTTAGAAAAGTATGATTAAAAACATCAGTATATACACAAATACATTCATATTTACATATTGCAAATGGTGTTACATTATTGTTTTCTTAAAAAAAAAGAACTGCTTGGAAAGGAGAAAGGTACGTGTAATAGGACTCTGTTGCCCACGTTAAACATCTTGTACACAAGCAACAAAAATGGCCTTCAGTTTTTTGTTTTTCAAATGTGGTAAAACAAGTTAGAAACCTTTAAGTGACAAAAATAATACAAACATTGTCAAACTTTCTAGTATGAATACAACTGTGGACATTTTACGAAATACTGCTCATCTACATTTACAGTGATACAACTCTTTTTCAACCGGTGAAAGATTGAACTCTCTTTCGTTTAGTGTCCTTAAAACTGACTAGGACACGTTCTTGTCATTTTCTGCAGTTTTGTCCTTCTCCTTAGGTGTATCGTGTTTACTGTCCTTTTTTTCCTCTCTTTTATCTCGGCTTCTGCTCCCGTCCCGACGATCCCTGTCTTTGTCCCTCTCTCTGTCTCTCTCCTTCTCTCTGACTCGGTCTTTCCCACGGTCTCTTTCCCGGTCTCTTTCCTTGCTACGGGATCTATCCCGTTTTTTGTCCCGCTCTCGATCACGCTCGCGCTCTCGTTCTCGGTTTCTCCCTCTATCGCGGTCGTGGTCCCTCCTGTCAGAATCCCTGGCTCTGTCTCTTTCCCGGTCTCTTCTCTTGTCTGTGTCTTGATCCCTGTGTCGCTCCACCTCCGTCTCCCTGGCCTTCTCGCCCTCCTTCCCTCTGCTGCGCTCTCTTTCCCGAGTACGCTCCGGATCCCGTTCTTTTTCACGGCTGCGCTCCAGATCATGATCTCTTTCTCGGGGACGCTCCGGATCCCTTTCTCTGGTACGCTCCGGATCCCGTTCTCGAGGACGCTCCGTATCGTGATCCCTTTCTCTGTTGCGCTCAGGATCGCGTTCTCTTTCTCGGCTGCGCTCCGGATCAACATCTTTTTCCCGGGTGCGCTCCGAATCCCGTTCCCTTTCTCTGGTACGATCCGGATCCCGTTCCCTTTCTCTGGTACGATCCGGATCCCGTTCTCTTTCTCTGGTACGATCCGGATCCCGTTCTCTTTCTCGGATACGCTCCGGATCCCGTTCTCTTTCTCGGATACGCTCCGGATCGCGTTCTCTTTCTCGGATACGCTCGGGATCGCGTTCTCTTTCCCGGGGATGCTCCGAATCCCGTTCTCTTTCCCGGGGATGCTCCGAATCGCGTTCTCTTTCCCGGGGATGCTCCGGATCCCGTTCTCTTTCCCGGGGATGCTCCGGATCGCGTTCTCTTTCCCGGGGATGCTCGGGATCGCGTTCTCTTTCCCGGGGATGCTCGGGATCGCGTTCTCTTTCCCGGGGATGCTCGGGATCGCGTTCTCTTTCCCGGTTACGCTCTGGATCATGGTCCCTTTCTCTGGCTCTATCCCACTCCGGCTCTCTGCTCCACCGCCTGTCCTGGCCCCTGTCCCATAAGGGCCTGCCTGGGTGTGGGACATCCCGTTCTCTTTCCCTCCGGCGGTCCTCGGACAGCTCCCTCTGTCTCTCTTCAGAGGGTTGTAAGGGACCAGGAGCAGGTTCTCTATGCCCTCCTTCGAAGCGACTGAAGCGCTCTCCGATGTGAGGTTCTGAGTCCTCTCGGGTGGAGCTGCTCTTCCTCCTCATTTCAGGAGAGTGGCGCCTCCAGGGGTCTTCCCGGTGCAAGTCTGGACTGTGAGCTCCCATCCGACTCGGAGGACCAATGGGAGCCTCTGGAGGAGTTGGCAGTAGAGGCCCAGAGTGACGGATAGCTCTAGGTTCATCAGAGTGCCTGTCCAAGCGGTATCGCTCGGATCCTCCAAAACGCTCAGAGGGATGGGGTCTATTCTCCTGAGGGGGGGGACCCCGGTGCTCATCAAAAGATCCTCGACGTGGAGGTGAAGAGAGGGGTCTGGAGCTCTCGTACTGGTTATGAGGATTTAAGTGCTGTCCGCTTACCTCGCCAATGGAAGGTGGACCTCTTCTGTCCTCATACTGATTATGTGGCGGACCCCGGTAGGCTGGACCTGGCGGGGGACCCTGACTGTCTTTATAAATATGTAGAGGGTTTGGATTCTGCTCCACGTTTGGTTTGAAAGAGTTAGGGTTTTCTCTGTTATAATGTTCTGCAGGGCCTCGAGGTTGGTCCCCCATTGCGGGTTGAGCCCGTTGGTCACCATACTGAGGTGGCGGGGGACCCCTGGGCCCTTGAAAGTGGGACGGAGGAGGGAGTCTGTTTTCAAAGTGACTATGGGGTGGCCCAGCGAAAGGTGGAGGAGGACCTCTGTTTGCAGGGAAGTTAAATGGTGGTGGTGGGAGGCCCCCAAATCTTGGTGGAAGATTCTGTCCATCAAAAGTAGGAGGTGGGTGCAGGCCTGGAGGGAGACCTTGCTGTACAATGTGCTGGGGGGGAATGGAGGGATTAAACATTTGGGGAGCAGGGCCTCTCTGGGCCATTGGAGGAAATTGTGGTGGTGGTGGTCCTCGGAGGGGCATGATATTATGGGGAGGTGGTACAGAAGGAAGCTGCTGCGGCGGTGGTTGGGAGCCTTGCCACTGGTTCTGATAAGGAGGGTATGCAGTTGGACGTGGACCATATTGTTGGCTGTTATCACCCTGCATAGGGGGAGGACCACGGACAGGGGGATGAACATGCATGGGTGGAGGGGGTCTCTGCATAGGAGGGTGGCCTGACACTGGAGGGTGGCCCTGCATGTGTGGTGGTATAGACATCGGAGGAGGCCTTAAAACAATATTTTGTCCCTGCATCGGATGGTGCGGGGGGAAGTTTGATGGGGGGGGAATGTCAGCTGGAGGTCTGTACTCTCTATCGAAGCCTGACCTGTGATGCGGCATGTGATGGTGCTCAAGCGAGTGTGGAGTGTCGACCATTTTTGTGCTCTGAGTGAGTACTGGGATTGTGGAAGGTCTTTGGGATGTGTTTGCATGCTCGTTATAATAACTTCTGGATGGCACATCTTGGCTATTATCATCATAATCTGATTCTTCATTAGCTTTTAAGATACTGGCAGCATTTGGCCAAATACTGTACTTGTCCAATTCTGTTTCTGGCTTGATTGGCTCAGCTTCCACAGTTTTGACTTCTGGCTCATCCATATAGTTGACTTCCATATCAGGTTCCACGTCCTCTCCTAATAATGGAATTGCTACCTCTGTTTCGTCTGACGTTAGGAAGGGTAGCGTCTCGCTTTTCACTTCCTCAAGAGGCAGCGTTGTCTCTTGGGCTTCTGAGGAGTCTGGGAGTTCAGTAACTTTATCCAGATTAGCCTCTTGAACCACAGGTTGTGAAACAGCTGGAGGATCCACCACCGGAGCAGATGGTTCTTCTTGCTCCTCAGGTTCTTCAGTCGGTTTGTTGTCGTCCGCAGCCTGGCGAGGATCCCTGCTCTGTCGGGGATCTCTCCTTTGGTTGATCAAGGGAGCAACTGATGTAGACTTTATTAGTTCCTCAACCTTTTTGCCAAGCTGCAGTAGCTGAGAATTGGCCAAAAGGGATGTTACAGGTGTGGTTAAGAATGTGTCTGGAAGTGTCAATGAAACATCAGGTGTCACAGTAGAGGATTTTTGAAGTTCTCCCTGTTTCTGGAACGCTTGATCCCCAAACTGTTTTAGGCTCTCCAAGATCTTTTGTGCATCAGTAAGAGACTCAACCTTAACTTGAACTGGTACAACAGGTTTGACATCTTCAAAAATTGAGTCATCCTCTGGATCGTAAGCTACATCATCAGCTTCATTTGCAACCACCTCAGGCTGCTTAGAGATTTTAGGTTTGATCTCCATCTCCACAGACTTCTTAGGCACATTGTAGCCCATACTGGGGTCATACTCTTCTTCTGGATCGTACGGTCGGTCATCTTCGTCCTCCTCCACCTGTTTCTCTTTCGAACTCTGTGCAAACTGCTGCACAATGGGGTCAAGCATTGAGGCGGACGGGATGGTGAGTTCCCCACTGTTATCAGACGGAGAGTTGGAAGCTTCTGAGTCGTGCTTTTTCTTCCCAAAAAGAGTGTTGAGGATCGTTTGAAGAGGCGTAGCAGCAGAGGAAGCAACAGAGCTGGATGAGGATGGTGACTCCTTGCCGGTGACAGTGGATGTAGCTTTGAAAGAGGACAAAAGGGAAAAGACCGAGGAGGTGGCTGTGGTGCTGCTGGAGGTCTCAGAAGAGTTAGAAGGAGGTGACCCTGGAGGAGTGGTGCTGAAGGGGATTTCCAGACTCTGTCGCGAGCTTCTGTCCCCTCTGACTGAAGAAGATATTTTTGGAAGGCCAGTGTCATCAGTATCTCTGTTTTGAATCTTTGATCGTTTTTCCTCAGTTTCTAACGGACCACCAGCTCGCTTTTTGTCCTTTTGGCAGATCAGCAGACCCAAGAGGAGGTTAGGACGAGCAGGTTCAAGCCCTGCAAGAAAAGACAAAACAAGGACCTTTGTAAACATTTTATGTTGATAACCGTAGATTAACAGAACTGAATGATAATCTTGTATTCCTGACTTGCTCAATAAAGACATTTAAGTTTCTACAAGATTTTTTGATACATACATGAGGAATTGTAAGTCCATAAGGCTTTATCAGAGTTGTATCTGCTCTCTTAAGTGAATCCTTTTATATCTCAACTGACAATTGTGGAAATGGTTCGCAGTCATTAAATGTGTTAATATGTAAAACAAAACAAACTGAAATATGTATGCAGGTGCCGGCTGCAGAGAAACGTGCGCTATCAGTAGGCTTGTGTTGGTTATTGAAGAGATGCCTTTGTAGAGGTCTTGCTTATGCAATGCATAACCAAGAGTCACATTAAATCACATAACATTGGTGTTAATCACTGACAGCACAAGACTGCACCAGGAAATTGCAAAAACACATGACTGCCAGTAAGACTGCAATAGATTGCAAACTATAATATAATTCTGGTAAATCTACAACCAGGTGAATACATCAGTTCTTATGGAGATTTGATTAAAGATCATTACTTCAATCTGTTTAAAGAAACATCGGGAAAAAGTAAGATGTGTTGTCATGTTTTTTCTGAAGCTAGTCCAATATTAAGGAATTAAGTGGTGCAGCATGTTACCATGTGATCACCGGTGTGATATGATGTAACTTGTCAACCATTTTAAATTATTTATTTATTCAAATAGTTAAATTATGTTTATGTAGAAGCCAAGTCATAAGAAACAACAGGCTGAGACTGGACTCAAATGGCATCAACCTGCGATGCAAACTTCCTTTATTAGAAATGTGTTATACAAAATCAGAAACACAGCAGAGGACACAGCAGCTGTTATATGAGGTGTTTTCTGGATGAGATTTAGCAAGAGAGTTAGTGCCCCCTACAGGACAAACTAATAAATCACCAAACCCTCAGTTAAAAAACAAATATGACACAAAATCATTAAAATAAACACAGTTACATTTAGTGGTATATATGTGTGACCCTGTGAACGCTTACCTGGCCCATCAAACGGTAAGAGTTTGGAGGGTAATGGGTCCTTTGAGCTCAGAGGGATGAGATAGAGGTCTTTGATACGTCGGTTGTTGTTAGCCACCACACCAAATCGTTTCCTGCTGCTGAAGTAGGAGAAGAGAGAGACGTATGCCACTTCCTCCTCCTCTGTGGCCGGGTGGAAACGGATCAAACATAGTTCCTGAAAACACAGAGAGCAAAGTATGTAAGGGATACAAGGCCTTTAAATTGAGCACTTTTATACTCAATCATTGTTTTCATCAAACCTTTGAGAGTGAGGTTTTCAGTTTTCCAACGTAGTCCCACACTGTGCTTGGAGATATCCGTCCTCCAATGTGAATGGTGTCTGGCAAATCCTGCACAAAAAATATAACACTAAGTATGATGCTTTTGCTTGCTTGCATGATATGCCCAAAGGTTTTGCATTAAACAATGATTAAAAAGGAAGGCTAATCTAAATTGCTAACCTCCTTCAGGTATTCAAAGGATCCTGACACCAGATAAGCCTTGGTCACAAACTTGGCCACAGACTGCATGTTGATTAGTCCTTTCCAGATCTTCTCTTGACCGTGGAGGAAGATCGCCGTCTCGCCCTCAGGAGGGGGCTCGGATGAACTGTGAAACCAAAATGTCTCTGTTTTAGGGGAAATCCAATACCTCACATATTTCTAATGCAATTTAAGGGACAACAATTTAAAAACGCCTCCATAACTTTTATAATGACCCATAATAAAATGTCCATGGCCATTCATATCGTATATGTACACAAACAGATGTTTAAGGTAAACTTTAGTTATTGATTTACACTTTTGTCCAATGTCCAATAGATTGTAATGTTTATATTAACAGAAAATACCTTTAAGAGGCACATTGCAAACATTATTTTTTATTATATTAGTCTGTCACTGGCATTACAAAATAAGGGGAAACAGACCTAGTTATACTAATGAATTATAAATGTGGTTTTTTTCTGGAAAAACAATATGGCAATATAAATATGGAACCTACATGCCACAAAATATTTCAAACATATAATTGCAAAACTTATAATTACATGGTTTTTAAAAAGGTTTTCCATGACTATTGGAACCCTGAATTTAAGCCCTTGAGTAAAAAATACCACAGTTGCAAACAAATAAACTACTAAAGCGAGCAAGTCTCTGAAAAGCTGATTTATAAAAGCGTGATGAGATTAAGCACCTTGTTTTCCCTGGTTTGGAGGCAGCCACTGAAGGGGGGGGAGCCGGGGGCATCGGCAGCGGAGCTTTGGGTGCGACATCCACTGGAGCGCTGAGGGGAGCTGGGAGGGCTTCTGCTGAGCTGTTGGGGAGTCTCTCTGCAGCCGGGTAGGTGACAGTCACCGCGGCGCTGTGCCTGGCCATGCGGGGGTCTCTGCGGGTGATGCTGACTGAGGACACGATGGGGGCGATGGGTGTGGGGGCCTGGGCCGGAGGAGCCAGCATACTGAGGTCCAGCTGTGGCTGTGGCTCTGGGACAGCTGGCTCCACAGTCGGCTGGTAGGATGGAGGGACTTGGACAGGAGGAGACACGTCCCCCGACCTGGAGGAGGGCGGCTCGTGTCTCAGAGGCTTAGTGTCAGGCTTCTTGATCAGTTTGGCTTTCTTAGCTGCAGGCTCATCTTCTGACCTCTGACCTGGAGGGTAAGATTATAAGAATGATTGCTTGTGCGAAAAATCTCGCAAAGAAAATGTTGAAGAATTTTATTTAAATAAATGTTTGTCTGTCATTCATCAAATGACCGAACGTAATGAAGATTTAGCAAGGAAAGTCTTGCAATATTTCTATATTAAAAAAATGCAATACTGTGATTCAAACTGTATGGCGACTTCAACAGTAAAAATGCTATGAAGTTATTAGCTTGTGCATAATGAGCATTTTCTTCTGCTGCAGTTTAACATTGAAATCTGTGAATGTTTCTCAGTGAGCCTGACACTTACCACTATGAGTAATCAAAACATGACATCATCAGTATCACCCTTTCTTTAAATATTGTCTGGAGTAATGGGAACGCTGCAGGCAACAGGCTGCCAACCTCCTACATCTCAGTGTGCTAACCAAATGTTTTCATTATTTGAAAACTCATGCAGCGTGTAGAATAAAATCACATCAGTGTTGCTCAAAGAATGATGGAAAATGGCCACTTTTCAAAATTGACCTTACACTTCTGTGTGTCATTTACCTGTGCATATCAGACAGTTGAGGTCGAACAGATGAGTCCTGTGTTCAGAAGTAGTGTCCTTGAGCATTGTACTGAAAATGTCTGGCATGCTGCCGCCACTGTTCCCCTCTGCAGCAGAGGGCTGAGCCGAGGCTGTAGGAGTGGGCATCGACTCATCTTGGTCCTGTGGACACAGAGAACTCTGAGGTGAGCTTGAAAAACAAATCATTGCTTTTCAAATAACACCCAGTACTTTGTGTGATATCTGGGTGTTAAAACCGATAAGGTGTATCACCCGGTAAAAAGAAAGCTTCAGAAAGAAAGAAAGAAACAGCATTGAAAAACAGGACAGTTTGCAAGATAGTTAACCCACAATTTGTATTTGTAACTAAGCAACCCATGCAAAAGTGAAAAATAAGTGTTGAAGAGAGAAAGACAGCATGCCACCACTTACTGCAGCAGCGGCCATGCGAGAAGATGAAGTGTTGGCAGAGATACATACATCTCCATCAGATGTTGGTGGAGCGTCATCCATATCCATGCTATGAGAGTCATGCCTGTTGCCCAGTTTAGAGTGCCCTGAATGGGCCCTTGCACCGGGAGAGTGGGCCTGCAGGAGAACAGCACATTTTGTGTTTAGAGTTACCTACATTTAAACTTCATGTTTCATTTAAAAGGAGAGTAGTATTTACCTCAGCAGTATCAGGCTTCTTCCACTCAGATATCTCTTTGGAAAGCAGCTCTTCAGCGCTCAGTCTCACCAGCCTGTAGGGACTGACCTCACGACCCACCACTCTGTAGAACAAGCCCTGAGACACAACACAATAATCATGGACATCAGTTACAAATACGCTTGTTAAGCTTTTCAGGCTGAAGGCACATACACAACTCTTTAAACATACAAAAAATACGGAAAAAAGTTGACTTACTTTGTTCTTGGGATCTTTCAGGTTGAACATGAGGGACCTGTATTTGTTCTTGTACTTGCTGTCAGTGCTAAGGCAGAGGTTGAACATTTCCTTTTCAATGGCAACCGACAGCTTGGACACTTCAGGCTCATTCATATTCAGGTCGTCACTGTCGCTCACCCTGGTGGTACCGAACACAACAAATGATGGTGTTCAAATCTGAAGTTTTACTGAAATATTTGTAGATGTATTACGAACTTTGGACTCCTTACCTCTTAAAGATGATGTCAGTCAGCGAGCGGCGGATGTTTGTTCTCATCTGGTTGTTTGGTGGGGGCCGCACGGGGGACACAGTGGGCGCAGAAGGAGCTGGATGTGGAGGTCTGGAGGATGAGGAGTGGCTGGAGGGAACTGAAGGGGGTGGAGTTGATGGGACTCTGGAAGACGAAGAGGATGGAGGTTCCTTTTGTGGGGGCTGCTTCTTAGGAATGGTAAAGTTGGACTTGGTGACTCTCAGCGCTCCTGTGGCGTGGATGGGACCCTGAGGAAAGCGAGACTTGTTTTGGACGGGTGGCGGACCGGGTTTCTTGGACTTTGCTGCAGTTTTACTCAGAGGTGTCGCAGGTTTCTTTGACGCCTTCGAGGTGGTGGTCTGAGGCTTCCTGCCCTTTGGGGAAACCTTGGCTGCTTTAGTCGCCGTGGACTTCTTGTTCCCTTTAGAAGAAGGGGCTTTTGCTTGAGCAGGAGCTGGTTCCTTCTCACTCTGCTTCTCTTCCTTAGGGGGGGCTGCAAACCAAGAAAAACACATGTTAAAATATGCAATAATTTGCAATATCAGCAGAAACATGTAGCAAGACAGTATTTTACCAACACAGCAATACAGAATGATGACTTTCAGATGATATTGGTGACTCATAAAGCTCCACATAGTTACAATTAAGACCACCTACAAAACGTAATTCACAGGTTGTGTGTGTGCGCGTCCTGAACACACTGCAATAAACATTCTTAAATACAAAGTTGACGCCCTGGGCTGTTAAATAGCCCCTTTATTTGTAGCAGCTGAATGCGGATACATTGTGCTGTTAATGCAGGTCCATTTGGGAAAGAAGCATTTTCTTCCTAAACATTTAGAAGAAATGGGCTTCATACTCCCACCATATATCCGAATAGGAGGGAGGGGGAATGGTGCACTCCTGTCTCGTGCAAAAGAACTCTCAGCAGATACTGAAAAGATAGAACCACAACTACCAGGTTGAAGTTCATAACTTCCTCATTTTCAAACTGTTAATTTAAATACATTTGTTTAATGAGCTCAGCCACAAACCACAAACACTAGAACCAGCTAAGGCTATGAGCTCTGTCTTAAAAAGTAACAAAACCCAAAAGTGTCAGTGGTAGTCATATGAATAATAGATGCAGATGCACAAGAATGTTCCTTAAACTAAAAAATTATGTGAACCAGTTATCACCAAAACTTGTATGGCAATACACACTCAGTCCAAACTGTCATATGCAGATGCTAGAGCGTCATCCATTATGTTCAAGTTGTATGTTCAAGCTGCATTAGAATAAGCATTACCCCACTTGAACACACAAATTATTCACCCACTGAAATGTAGAAACCACAAGATTATTGTCCAGAACCACAGTATTGAGACCCGAAGCAACCAAAGTAAACCATCATCTAATTATAGTGTCACACCAAGCTAAATATGACTCAGAAGAAACAGGGGCTATGCAAGAACAAATGAGCCATGACTTCTTCCTCCTGTTGGTCACTGCAGTCAATGGTCACACTGATCTCCTGACCTTAGAGGTTCAATTAGCTTTAAAAACGTGCTTTCTCATCAATAAAGATCCACATGTTGCCTTCAATGACCCCTTATAAAGGGAAACTAACTGTCCACATTTCATTGGAACAAACGATCCTCTTAATATTGATCAAATCTCATCAAAAGTGCAAAATGTGTAAAACACTTGAGGCTGGATGTCCTCCTCCTTTGCTCAGCCAGGTCTTCAGCTTCTTTCTTCTGCTGTAGCCCTTCTGAACTTCACTGCAGTATCTCCAGGGGGGGGGGGGGTGCGGGGGGAGGGGAGCTGGTCTCTGGCAGGGCTTCCTTCTTTTCCCGTCTGCTGAACATCAGGGGGGAGGGGGTGTCTTCTGTGTGATGCCTCCATGTGTGTAGATAAATCAGTTGTAAATGCTTAGATTGAGCTGAACTTCCCACAGCAAGCCAACACTGCTCAGATAATCAATCGAGGCATCCTACAATCTGTTATATCACCTTTTATTTCAAAGCCAGTTTTCCAGGAGGAGTGATGCATCATAATCAATATGAATTAAAAAAAATCTTTGAAGTCAGCCTATTAACCACAAAATGAAGGGTATAAATAAACAACTGCAGTGACAGCTGATATTATCAACTCAATGTGAGCCATTTTATATTCTTTAGTCCACATTAACATGGGGGAGATCTGAGACACCTACCTGCTGGCGAAAGGGAGGGAAGAACCTTTGTAATGGGTCAACAGCTGAGGTGATGAACCCGGGAAGTGGAGACTTGTGTAGGAGTTTGTAAAAAATCACACTCACACACATGGTCACTCATCACATTCATGCATCTAATAGTGAAGCACAAGTTAAGTTGAGACTTTTCTTCCACATGGTCCTGTTTTGACCCCTGCCTTTTAGCTATGGGGAAAGAGGTAATCCATCGATTAAGTGTCACACACTCAAAAAGGACAAGTTTCATATTGAAAAAGTCTCACTTGATGTAGCAGGGGCCTCTGCACTGACCTCTTGGCCATCGCATGGCTCAAGGGCCACAAAAGGAATGCTAGGTGTACCTGGTATAATGTCTGTTATTCAAACTCCTGCTTTCAGTTAATAACCCATTGGGAATGTGGTTCTCCCGAGCTGAAATCACTCCCAAAGCGCCACTGCGTCCAGTCTTATTACCTAATCAAATGACTAATCACCTGTGGAGAGCCCCTTCAGGATAAATACATTCTCTATTATTAAATACTTACCCAAAGCCACAAACAGCACTTACCTTTAGCCACAGCTGCCAACATGTCATTAGTAGAAAGAAACCTTTACATTATCAAAATCACTTCATAAACACTTTGCAAATGTTTTTTAAGTCTAGCATACAGCGGAATCCAGCTCCACGGCACGTTACGTTAGCACCACATGTATAATATAAACATAACAACGTGGTTTCAAAAACAGCCCAAGACCTTCAAAGAGATACATACACTTTTTGTTTAAAACTGTTGGTGATATGGGTGTAGTCTTTTCTGGTGTTACTGCAATGTAATTATGGTCGCTGGACCAGGATGCAGTGGCCGGCGGGGGCGGTTGTTCCTCAGCGTTCTCCTCCTCTTCGTCGTCATCATCATCCTCATCATCGTCGTCGTCATCATCCTCCTCCTCATCATCTGGCTCCGAGCTGTAGTCTCCGTCGCTGTCCGAGTCCTCCTCTGCTTCCTTTTGTTTCCTCTTGCCACCAGCGGCACTCTTCTGCGTGGACGGGAAGAAACACACATTCAGGCTTTTAGTTTCAGCACTCTGCTGTTTGACAACATTAGAGTCAAAACAGAAAAAACGTTTGACTGATAAAAGAACTGCAAAATGCCAGGAAGATCTGTCCATAGTTATGATATGTACGTCCTTCTTGCTCGCACTTTTAGTACAGTTCGAGAACATAGCATGTCCGAGTTGCTCTATATGTAGCTTCTGTAAACATTTCTATGAAAAACCTACACTGTGTACCAAATATTTCTTGGCAGGTCCATTTTAATGGTCTAGTCTAGCAGTCCAACTGATTTCAGACTTTGCCTTCAGGGAACCTGTTTCACAAAGCACGTTCACTGCTTATCAGGCCCCCTCCAAGTATTTATTAAGGTTTAAAGGGGGGTATCAAACTAATTTTCATCTCAGGCCACCCACCATCATGGTTGAACTCAAAAGGGCTAGTTGTAACTTTAAGACTATATCAAAATACATATATAAATGTTTAATATATATAAAATAATGTATTATATTACATTAGTGCCTCTGCATTGGATTAATATCAGATTGGGTAATAACTTCATCATTAAATACGTTAAAATAATTGCATGTCTCTTCATTGAGAATGTCACAAAATGATTTCAAAGAAAAGCTAAATTAAAAAAACTAACATTTTGGGGGAAAAGTCAGATTCTGAGGAAAAAGTCAAATTTGAGATGCATTGTGGGACATGTAGTTTATGGGCAACGTGCTTCTGTAAATCGGCATTTAACCGTATAATAAACATACTGTATTCTTTGCAAGCTCTTGTGGGACCACATAACATGAAGTCACAGGCCGGATTTGGCCCCCTGGCCTTGAGTTTGACACCCCTGGTTTAAACAATATGGAAATAGTTTCCCAACTGGAGTAAATAAAAGTTCCCTGTAAGCTAGTTCAGATTAGCCACTTGACAGAACATGGATGTTTATTTGCTTCCACACCCTTTAAAGTTTCAATCTCACAAAAAGTCTGTGGCCGTTTCTCAATGTCGAGTATAACTGCTGCAGAGCCACTATTTCAAGTATACTACGTCATCGAGTGGCGACGAATGCTGGGCATTTAAACAGTCCTTCAGCGCCACTCCATGACGTAGTGTCCTTGAAATAGTGGCTCTACAGCAGGTATACTCGACATTGAGAAACGGCCTGAGAGGGTTTTCAAAGTAATAAAACCTCAGGATGTTTCCAGCTATGAGTGTGCAGGAAATAGGCCGTGTGAAAAGTATTGACAAAAAAGGACTGAAGACTCCCGTGTGGATTTGGGGATGCAGAATTAGGTCAACAATGGGCTTAGAAAAGATACAGAACATAAGCACACAATCAAACCAAACAGTAATACCGGTGAAAGCATGTATACTGTTCATCTAATTCTTCATAAGGATGGCATGTGCAGTGGATATTTTCAAGCCTATAGGTGTTTTGTTTCTCTGCAGTCAGCATTATGATAACATTAATGATACAGGACATTAAAAAGGCACAGACAGTGTGAGTGCATACAAAAAGCTTGAAATGCATCTCTGTAACCAAAACCATGTGTCAATTAAAAACAAGGAGCAATATTTATGTAGATATCCCTTTGGCTAAACACCCTAAAACAGGTTTATCACCCCCAAACATAAAAGCGTACTGGGAAAGGATTCACTTTTACAATCCGAGGCAATGTCTTATTTTTCCCTTTTTGGATTATACAAAATGTTATCTATAGGCGCTCTCTGTTGAACCCCTTGATTCAGTTCATCACTCGGCCCTCAGATTTATTACAGTTGTTATACTCATCACTGCTTCTTGTATGAAAAGGTTTAAAGGATGTCTGACTATATAAAAAACTCACATCATGCAATCACATCACTTTGAATCAGTGATTGATTAATGGTTAAAGTTCAACGATAACATTGGGAAAACTGCTTTAAGTTTTGTGCTGCACACACTATACCACACATTACAACTAAACACAATTGCACCCAGTTGTAAACAAAAACATTTGATCATTTTGATGATGATGATGACTCCATTTTCCCCATGAGTCAGTAGATGGGCCCGTTGTACATTTTGTGTTATCAAATGATTTGAACCTGCTCCGTTGCAGGTTGCCAGGGTGGGTTGTTGACCAACTTAATTAGCTTCCTCAACATCAATACATTCTTATATATCAGAAAATAGCAGCTGCTTGTTACCATTGGTTGAGTAATTTTACCTCAAATTATTATTTTAGACACATGAATGTTGGTTCTCTGAAATGCTAATCAACAGTGACACAAAAGATAGGAAAGAATTTGTAGCGAACCAAGACACACCACAAAGGAAATCATTTCTCAGATCTGGTAAAAACACAAGATGAAAAGTCTTCTAGCAACATTTATATGACACACAGTTAAGCTAAGGAAGTGCCGTGTGCTGCTACTGCCAAAATATAACTCCACTCCATGTTTTCTCATTAGGTGAAAGGCAAGAATATTTACGCTTAAAGGACAGGCAGAAGGCATTATTATCGAGTGGTCCGAGTTACCTTTGGTGCAGCCTTGGTTTTCTTTTCCGCGGCCTTGACCTTCTGCTTGGGCTCCTTGACGTCAGTGATGGACTTCATGGCTGCAGCAGCGTGTCTCAGGATGCAGTCGTTACCACAGTACACAGAGTCCTGCTGAGCGTTGTTCTCACAGCCCGGACCGATGCATTTGGGAAGGGAAGACTCGTCCGCAGCTTTCGGCCCGGGTGTCTCCTCTGGGGGAGTCTCCTCTGGAGGCTTCTCCTCTGGGGGCGTCTCCTCCGGCCCAGGCTTCTCCTCCGGCCCAGGCTTCTCCTCCGGCCCAGGATGCTCCTCCGGCCCAGGCTTCTCCTCCGGCCCAGGCTTCTCCTCCGGCCCAGGCTTCTCCTCTGGCCCCCCCCCTGTTGGTGTTGTGTTCACCTCTACGTTTGACACCACTTTCTGCTCCGCCTCTGGTTGTGCTTTCGGCTCGGCCTTCTTCGCCACAGCTGGTGCGGCTTTCTGGACTGCTTTTGGTTGGGTTGGCTGCTGTGCGGCCTGCTACATGTCGGTACACAGTACAAATTAACAGCTAAGGATGTCATTTTGTCATCTAGATTAAAATGTACTTAACCATTAAACCCCCAAAATTGTAAATGTTAACTGCTTTAAATATCCAACAATTATATAATGGTTGAAATTGTACTATAGAGGCGAAGTCCCTCCCTTTCCGGGGGAGCTCCATGGGACCTTATTTCGGAAAAATTATGTATTGAAGTCAATGGCGAGAGAAAGATTATCTTTGGATCCCGTTTGAATTGTGCCACGAATTACAGATGATGTTTATCAATTTAAAAGATAATTTTGCAAGTAAAAAAAATTAAAATGTGTCGTAAAACGGAAGTAACACTTTTTTTTGTGAAAGCGCTCAATGAACTACATCTCCCATCTCGCACCACACACACAAGACGGCCGTCACGTTGGCAAATTTCACTTCTTTCTTTCAGAATGAGGCGAGAAGTATTAAAAGAGGTAAAAATCACTACAAGTCTGGGCATGTTGAGAGCTGTACATACACACAAGGGGAGTTAGTCGGTTCCGTAAGAGCCAGCATGCGGGTCCGGCATTCTGGGATTTGTAGTCTTTCTAGTTGCGTATTTTTTTTGTTTTATGACAAACTGACTTTTATTGACATGGAAATCTTTTTTTAAGTGACAAAAATCATATGTGTAATTCGTGGCACAATTCAAACGGGATCGAGAGATACGTTTTCTCTCCCCATTGACTTCAATACATAATTTTTGCGAAATAAGGTCACATGGGTTGGAAGTAGATGGGCGTGACTTCGCCTCTCTATGAAGCATTGGAAGACAAAACATCAGGCAAATCAGTCAATAAATGATTAGCTGGACTCATAATAACACAGCGGTTGATTTGAGATCAGTTTGAACCTACCGGCTGAAAGATCTTAATCTTCTTCTTCCCAGTTGGATTAGTGGCTTTTTCTATCCTGCCTTTGATGCCCTGGTCCTCTGATCCCCTCTCTTCAGCTCCTATGGTGGAGGGTGGAAGTGCCGCCCCCAACTGAACACCTATCATACTGGCGTCTAGCCCAAAGGTTGCAGCAGAAAATAAGAGAGTCTGCGCTCGGGCCTTCCCCAGGTCTATGTTAGAGGAGAGAATAGAAGTGGCGGGTCGGACCAGCTGCTGTTTCTTAGCGGTGCAGTTGGGGCAAATGTAGTCTTCCCCATTTCTCTCCATCAGGCGCCCGCGGGCCTCAGTGATGCCCACACAGTCTCCATGGAACCACTCCTCACAGCGGTCACAGCAGATCATGAACCTGGAGAGCACAGAGCTTTTATAGTGCCAACCAAAACTCAGTCTGGCATTCTTTACCACACTTTTTGAGAATTAACACAACATGGAAATGTGGAAAAACACTGTGGCTGTAAATACGAGCCTGACGACAAGAAGATGACATACATTGAAAATTAAAATGGCATTGTTTAAAGAGCAATTGGTATTATATGAATTAAAATGTACTTAATTGTTAAACACATTAAAGGTAGGGTAGGTAAGAATGGAGAAACCAGCTCGAGTGCGCTAGAATTTGAAAGTACGCAGCCGAAAAAATCTGCCCCTTCCTTCAGACTTCCTTACAGAGCCCATCCTCCAACACACACGAACGCGCACATGACCAATGAGGGCACGAGATAAGTTTGTGCACTAGATGGAAGGCTGACAGGCAGGTAGGCCATCCAGTTATTTTAGCCGGGCCGGCTAAAATGATTGGTCGTGCTTTTTACGGCGCTAAGGCTTCCACAGATGACATTTTTTTATGTAATTATTGTCAAAGCATTTAACATATTCATTGCTATCGGGATGTTAAGAGCATTCCATGGAATATAACAAGTGTTTCTGAAGTGAATTACCTACCCCACCTTTAAATCGACTGCAGTCAGTATGCATCAGTGAGATCATTTACAGGCTAATAATGGGAAATCTATTTTTACCATGCATTTTTCCGATAATACAATTATAGCCGAAAACCTGGCTCATAACACAAAGCCACATTCACTTCAACTACTTATTAATCGCAGCATCTACAGATTATGAGAAAGAAGGTGGTGCTATCCATATCTAACGTTGTTGGTGTTCTGTAAGTTTCAGAGAAAGATAGATAGCCTAGCCTAGCCTCCCCCCCCACACACACACCACAACACAGACTATATCACCCCTTGCTGCTAAATGCCAACAAACTACGTGCAATATGTGCAATATATAAATGCCGTTAATAACTGTACATTTGTAAATTGTGTAACTTGCTGCTGTTAAATACCAACCACTTATGTGCAATATGTGCTAGATGTGCAATATATACAGATGCCGTTAATAACTGTGTAATATATACCTGGCTGCTAAATCCTAAGAACTGTTACAGGATGTGTATCTTTTTAATTATGTAACTTTTTATTATATATGTTTTATTATATCATAACTTAGTACTTTTTTTTTTTTTTAAATGCATGTCACATATTTAACATATGTAACATTAACCCGTCTGTGGCTCTTTTTCCTGCTGTAACTACGCACATTTCCCCTCCGTGGGACTAATAAAGGGATTCTGATTTATTTTGATATGATATATTTTACCAAAAATAAAAACTTCCAACACTGCGAATGATTCCTTATTTGTTGTTGTTTTAAGAATATTGATGTTAGTAAGATTTGTTTAGGTCTGAGCTATGGATTATTAAATCATCCATCCTTTCTTACTAAATCTAGAATGTCCTACCCTGAAGTTATTGTTTTAATACAACATTGAGACATATTCAGTTATCTGATAAGAAACAGGTAGATATTGGTCAAACTAACCCCATATTATATCACTCATAAAAATGAACAAATAAATACCTTTTGTTGTGTTTCTGGCGACAGATGCAATAAAGTGCATTGGGGTCATAACCTCCCTCATCTGAATCCAAGGAAGACGATGTGGAGGACGAAGATGAAGACATCGAAGAGTCATTCTCATCCTCGTTGTCGCCTTGTGGGTTGCGCATTACTCCTGAAGGTTGGGTGGCTTTCGGCTTCGTCTCCCTCTTGACAGGAGTGGTGATCTTGTTGGCGGGGGCAGGACCTTTAACAGGGGTGGTGCTCTTAGTGGCTGCCCTCTTTTTATTGATGTATGTTCTTATGGGTCCACGTTTGACAGTCATCGATGCAGGCTTGCCGGTGCTTTCCTCGTCAGTCTCTTTGTCCGAGTCCTTCTCCGTTTCCTCTTTGTCGTTTTCATCTCCGTGTTGGTTCTCTTCCTCGACAACCTCCTTCTCCCCAGAGTCCTGCTCTGGCTGAGGCTGTGCTGCATTAGTGCCCTCTACATCTTCAGGACTGGGATTACTCTCTCCGTCTTTTTTCTCTTCGTCTTTATCCTGTAGCTGGTCTTTCTTGGCAGCGTCTCTGCTGTCTTCATCATTCTCAGAGCTCCCCTCATCTTTGACTGTCACTCCACCGCCTCCTCGAGTCTGTCTGCCACCTCGACTTTTCCGTTGGGGCTGCTTCCTTGTGCTGCTTCTCGTCTTCCTCTCGGGGGACTCTGTCTTGTCCTCTGCAGCCTTGGTGTCAACATTTCCATCGAAGCTGGCCTCTGAGGCAGTCTCTGCATCAGTTGGGGTTTGGGAAGGAGGATCTCCACTCTCCAGACTAGGAGGGGCGCTTCTTCTTGTCCCTCTTTTGGCGGTCGATAGGAATTCCTCTAGTTTGTCAGTGCGCTTAGGCTGCCTGCCGCTGCGCCGTACAGGACAGTCGGTTACTGCCTCCACTGGCATCTCTCTTTTTGCAACAGTCGACCGGCGGAAAGACCAGGTCTTCTTTAACTCACTGTTGGCCGGGGAAGAGTTCTCTGGCTCCTCTATCGTCTCTTTGGCCACATTCTCGCTCTCGGTTTGAAGCGGTTCTTTCTGCGATCTATTCCCTTCACCAAATCCTGTGAACAAACAAAGCAAGCTGTATTCAAAGAGAAAAGATGACTATCCACTACTAACTAACTATGACAGTCTTCAGGGTGTAACATAGCCAAGAAACTACACACTTTTACTGAAGAGCCTACATGAGTCAAAACCAATAACAACAATTATTATTTGTTTTAATCATTTAAAGATCATAGAACCAGTACTGTGCCCAGTATTGCTACAATGTCAACACCCCTTCATTGTGAGTGGAAGAGATGCTCAGCCAAGGTACCTTGAGAGCAGCTATCCATACTGTCCTGGCTCTGCTCTGTTTCAGGAGCTACACAAAGCTCAGGGCTCGCATTCTCCTCCATAGATGATCGAGACAATCACTACGGTCAAACAGAATGTCTACAGTTAAGAGAAGAGCACAAGAGACCAGCTATGAGTCACTCTTTCCATTTTATAATACGGCAAATACGCTCTTCTCCATTGTTATAATACGGCAAATACTGGGGGGGGGGCTTATTAATAAGGCAAGCTGGTATTACCAAGATGTTCCCATCACCAGGACAAATGTTGTTGTTGGTCATTTAAAATGTTCAAATTTAGCCATAACAGAATTACTTCATATAATAGTATTCCATCTTGCACACATTCATTTGTCCTTATTCTATGTATTATGGCATTTTCCATTTCATAGCTTAAGAGATCATGCTCTTCAATGTAAGGGCCTATTATGATCCATTTCCTTTTATAAGAAGTGTTGGTTCAGTGCAATACAGATTTTTTTCAAAAAATCTATTCCAAAAATAGTAAACCGCAGTTGCCGCTGAGTAAAATGCTACTGAGGTCCTTAGCAGGACACGTGTTGGGATGTCCGTCTTTGACACTAGCTCGACTGTCTGTTCCAAATAAATGTATCCATACGCATTTGGGTCTTCAAACTCATATCGAACCCACATGTGAATTCTTATATCAATAACAGGTATATGTAAAAACTCCTATACGTAAAGGCCCTTGGTTGCTGTGCCATTATATAAGCATATAAAATGCTTTTTTCAGAATCAGTTGAAATGTAGGCTGATAAGTTACAACAAATCTTAAAGCAGAAATGCCCATTTTAAAATGTTCTGCAGCATATACATCGTTGTCACAAACTTTATAAAAAGAAAATTATTTATTATATGCATGTTGAAAAACTACAATTACCATTGGCTGAGATTTAATATAAATTATCAGATTTCAATATGGAACTCGGAAAAATGGGAGTATCAATTGGACTTCATTCTGGACTTTTAAACACTGAACGATTTCGGACATTGGAATAGATAAATAAATACATGTTTAATAGTCATACATTCTAAGGCACAATGTTTTCTGGCCCAAAACAATATAGATATTGTAAATGTTGATTTTAAATCGATGATATTCTTTTCAAGTGTTATTTATTATGAAAATTCACGGAAACTGTACTTTATTTGAGATTCTCCAGGGCCAAACGTGCACACACAAAATAAATAGGCAATGTCTTTACCTGCAGTTCAGCAGTGATGATTAACAGAGTTGTTCTTCAAACAAAGCAAAAGCCTTGCACCAGTAGTCATCTGTCTTGGTACAAGGTCAAAAGATCTGCCAAAAAGAAAAAGACCAGTAAAACCCAAGAACTCCACACTGGTTTGAGATGCAACAACAGCTAGGGCTAGTTGAGATGACGAATATAAACAAATGTGTATTTTCTGAAAATGTAAGATGCTTAGTCACTGGGATATTAATCAATTCCATAACTGCTATATACACCATGTTCCCAGTTGGAATATTGAATGCCAAAGCACGTAAAGCACAAGTGAAATGATCAACATTAATAAAGAATGCATGTCTTTAAAGTGACCCAGTTAAGGGGCTCTGGTATCGTTCATGCTGACTCATTGAGTAGGCGTATCGGACACTCGTATCTTATTCTTTTCACCTGCCTTTCTTGCTAAAATGCTGCTATGAAACGAGTCTTCTGAAGTCTGAACTTTGAGGTAAATGCGAAATTATACCTGCTAGTAGATTGAATAGCTTTACACACTGCCCCGTCAACATTTGAAAAATAATACAGCTAATGATTTCAATTAATAAAGTATTTCTTCAATTCTGTGCTCACAGCACCGTGCCACGTGAATGGCAGGAAAAACTGTTGCCATGAGAGGTGGGAGGGACCGCTGACATCTAATTTAACACTAGCATTTAACAAACAAACCGATGAGAGAAACAGTTTGTAGAAATTTCGCAATACGACATGGTGACACAGTAAGGCCGTTTGTAGTGAGTATTTGCCGCTTGAAACCAAAATATTGAAGCTGCACTGGGCCTTGGTGCGCATGATATAGTAAATCTTACATTTCAATAAATCACAGCCATGCATAGGTATCACGCTAATGCAGGCCTACGTATCTGTAAATATTTAAGAAATAAGCCAAACTATATTGTGGATATCAGACATCGACCTACGACAACAGAATGTAACGCGACCTCCTGCAGACCTTACACAGCCCATGATAGCTAACACCGACCGTTAGAAAACGTTAACCATAAGCCCAGTGGCACAAACTGTTCTTTGCTTTAATTGACCGGTCACAATGAGCAACTATGTGCCTGGCGTTCAGCGTCTTGACATGTTTGTGGTTTTTGTCGTTTATTTGCATCTACAGCGACTAACTAAACTATGCGAAACGTGCACTTGTAGCTAACAAGCCTAGCTAAGGCTAATAGCCAGCACGAGCACAGGAATGCTAACGGCAAACTCAACCTGTAGCTATTAGCCACTTAGCTTACAGAGGAAATTATAGCAAATAACGCTAACTGTCAACCATTAAGCTTAATGCGACATGCGTTTCGTAACTACAGTCATATTCAACTAACACATGCAAATTAAGGACAAATACAAGCGTAATTTGGCTGCACACCAGTTAACGTTTGAGCTAACGTCAGGCGCAGCTTACATCATCTTAAACCGACCTGCAGAAAGAACACAACTGAGACACGGGCGTATCTCACACATCATTTTAAACCACATACATTGCTAAAATATCCATTTGTTGCAGCCTACCCACCTAAAGGCTAGAAATACCGATGATATGCCCTCGTTCTTCGGGTCAGTCATCCATTTTCCATTCCCGCTGGAGGAGCTAACTGACTGCGGCAGATGGCTGACGGTTAGAGTACGCTCAGCGTGTCTGGAGCGCCCCCACCGGACAGGAGGGGAACTGAGCATGCGCGAACAACAGTATGGGTTTGTTTGGCTTGTAGCTTGTAGTCCTACGCATTGAAGTACAAGATAAAAAGTAATACGTAATCTTCATGCTAGCATATTTCGTTTTTATTTGATTATATTAGAAAAAAATAAAGATGTAAAATCTAAAAGGAAATGTGGCTGGATTTGATCACTTCAATTAATCACTTGTAGTAGACAATATATTAATATACCGAATGTATCCCATCGTATACCAATCAAATATGTGTCAGGTTTCACATTTGGGAAGTGGGAACCATCCATTCTGTTAAGGAATGAGTTGCAGCTTAAAGTTGTCAAAATCCCAAACTTCTTCTAATATTTGATACAGAATTGCAGAATTTTGACCACACTGTATGTCTGTATTTAATGCCCTAATTAAAATATAAATTACAACTATAAACCAACAATTTTACCAGATGGTATCATCCAAACTTGAGTTTAAGAATGTATTTTCCAACTCACACTATAGTTAAAGCTACGCCATTGGATTGCAAACTGCATTGTAAACATTGAAACAGTTTGTTTAAAATGTTTGTATTTGTTAGTTTCTTTGCAGTATACAGCAGGCAACAATAGAATAACAAATACATTAACATAAAATATAAAATAGCAAATGTACAGACGTTTCTGTCAACAGTCTAATCTAACCTCTGGGTGGTCCGTCATCAAGGGTTACATTTTTGCAGTTTGAAACTGTTAACACTATGATTATGTTTTGTGACACTCAGGCATGCTCTTAAAATCTGTATGCTGACAGCTCTCCAAAGTTGGTAAATGTGCATGAATGTGCAGTATACATTTTGTAGACTGCCCCCTCTAGTGGTTATTAACTATCTGCTGTCAGTCTTGTTTCCACATTTAAAATGTAACCACTGTACACTGGGATATGTGAGCCTAAAAAGGCAAACACAAATATAGATATATATTTATATATCAAAAAGGATTTAGATTGCTCCCTCAACAGCCGCTTGAACAGACAAATTTACATCGACATATCTTTACAGTGGAAAAAAAATATCTACACACATTTACATTTTCAAGTATGGAAATCTTGTTTAGGACAAAGTAACAGCAACGTTGTCAGTGCTCTTTTCCATGTCACAGTCTTTGTCTGACGGTGCAGAGACCGGCGTTTCTCTCAGAGTGCTCGGGCCTCCAGCCTGCCCTAAACCTTTGTTAGGGAGCTCTGCTGTCGACTCAGCCTCAGGTTCTTGCTGTGGGGCTGTGGCTGAAATAGAACAAAAGTGAGGGGAGAAAAAAAACATTACATTTAGGAAAATGTTAGGTGTATTGTCGCCAGTGATTATAGAAGCAAGCAAAGAAAAAAAGACTTTGAGACAGAGATATGAGCAGGCTTATGAAAAAAACTTGTGTTAATGTCATCGACTGATACAGAATCAGGTGAATTATGAAGTAGGTTTACACAAACAAGGAATTTGAGTTGATGTTGATTGAACAAAGGAAGATTACTTAAGTATAACAAGCATTGTAACAAATATAATAAAGTAAAATACATTATTTGTACAATAAATAAGAAAGTAAAACAAATAAAACAGGAAAAATGACTGTAAAAAATGTGTGCAGTGGAATGTAAGTGGAAGAGCTGGGCGGAAGCATTGTGCAGAAATGTGTGCTAAGATTCCCAGTATGGATGTAAGGAATGACACAAAAATTATGCAAGATTTGTGATGTGGCTAAATATAACGCATATGTTGATGTAATATAGACATTGATAGTGTTGGGACATGCTATACCTGACTGCGTGCAGGACTTCATGTGTTCGGGCCAGTGGGCCTGCTGACAGGGGTAATCACAGTAGCTGGTGTTCCAGCAGCAGTAGAAGATGGCCTCCTTCCTGCAGTTAGCACACCACTGTTTCTTCTTGGTCTCGTCCACTGCTTGCTGCTTCTCCTGCTCCGTCTGTTTCTTCACCTCAGTCACCAGCCGCTCTCTCTCTTGTTCCAGACTTTGCCTCATCTCTGCCATTGTAAGCTCTGCATTGAAGTACATATAAACACGATCAAGCAGAAGTAAAAACACCATACACAGTTTTGGGGGGAAAAAGCTATATACATTGGTCGATGAAGTTCTCACCAAGATTGTGCTTCATTTCTGACAACTCTTGCTGATGGAGCCACTGTAATTTTTCTATTTCGATTCTTAGTCTTCTTATCTGGTTAAAAAACAAAAACAGGGGTTAGGGTATGTAAAGGGCCAAATGCAAAGCCATTGTTATGGTCTGAATAGTAGTTAGTTTCTATAGGGTCAAGGGCAAACACTTACCTCTGCTATTGTATTCCCTGAAGTACTCTTCGAAAGGTCATTGTAGATTTCAGTCATTGTACCTTTGATTGCATCCATTATCTGAAAAAAGAGTAAATCATTATTGCGAAGTCTCATTCAAGAAAAAAGTATTTCATGGCAGGGCATTCAGGGCAGGATTTTTCAAGAAACAACATAGTTCAGAGAATCAAGTTTCTTTTTAAAATCATACAACTTTACTCACTTATTCACTACCCTAAGAATCACAGCACTGCCAGCCTTAATGCTTGCAGTGCAGAGATTCATCCACCAGAGGGCCCCAGAAAGAGCCTTCACTAGACTACGTCAGACAAACGTCACCAAGATGGCCGACTCCCTCCCATGCTACCCCATGATGCTCCCCCATGATGCTCCCTCCACCTGCCTCTGAATTACCAGCATGCCCAGTTTCACAACAATACTGTATCAAACTCATATCTGCCGTTTCAAGACAAACCAGCATATGTTTTAGTGACATCATTTGCAGAGAACCTCTCTTTAAGCCACTGTGAATGTAAAATGCGCACTCAGACCGCTTTTAGCCGTTTATACTGTTCGCTATGGGGAAGTTGTCGAGGGGCCTTCAGGTGCCTTTGAAAGCTCGGAATTTTTTATTATATAGCCATACCAAGCATGTTATTGTAGTCTGAGGAGAGAATTCTCCTCCATCTTTTAAACACAACTTGCTTTGATATTTGCAACGGTCATTTGTAAGAATTTATTATTAGATTATTTTTGTAATCATACTTATTTTGGGCAACATACGATTATGAATTCTGAAGATCCCATGTTTTCAAATAGTAAAGATGCATAGCTTCCATAATTACACCATCTTTTGTAAAAACAACAACACAGGCCTTTTTGAACTACCAATTCTTATCTGGTTATTTTTTCGTGTCATCGTCAAACCCAAATTTGTCAGAAATATGTAGTTTAAAAGCTAGATAGAATTGACATTCTCTCATAATTTTCTCTCAGGGCTTTCTTTAATGATCAGCCAGGGCTTAGGCTACGTCCAGTAAATGTGGCAAATGTAAACAGATAATTATACTAACTTTATTTGTGTACTTGGCAATGTCTGCAGCTACTTCTGCTGAGGCCGTGGGGATATACACGTCTGTGGCGACTGGTGACGAGGTGGCAGCTGTGCCTAAACTTGACGCTGCCATCATGGCAACAGAAGCTGGACTACTGGTAACCAGGGTGACCGTGGATGTGCTGAGCGGGGAGTCTTTTAGTTGAACAGCTGGAATTAGAAAACACAGAAATTCAGATTATTATGGAAAAAGGATGGAGAAATATTTTGCACATTTGTAGAGAAGGGCTGCCCAAAGTGGGTCAAACTAAGTTAATGCAATAGGTGTTTGCTTTTCAGCCCATAGTCCACCAATGAGTTTCTGTTTTGGCCTTTCCAATTGAAAATATTTAGGGCACACCTGCTGTGAAGGGTAAAGAGTAGGATCTTCTATTACATGAAGGACTTCACACGGTGATAAGTCATACTTGAAATACGTTTTATCTACCTTTAACAGCCTGTCTGGTCTGATAGCGTGTGCTTTGGGAAGACTGCGGTGCTGAAGAGGAAGATGAGGATACTGCTGTGGAGCCATTTCCTGTGGCCTGTGTTGATGCTTGAGCCTGGCCTTGCTTTGGAGACAACGCCTCTATCTGCATGGTGGCCACAGGTGACTGGTTCTGCTGCTGACGCTGCACCTTCTGCATGTGCCACTTCTGCGAGGAGGTCTGAAACTTAGCGGAGGGATTCCAGACCACCGCTCTCTGCACCACCGGCACTGTCTCTCTGGGCAGCAGAGGACGCTGTTTCTTCAAAGCAGGCGTGGTGGAGGCTGGGGAGGAGGATGAAGAAGAAGAAGAAGGGGGTGTTGCGGTGGCACTGGACACGGGTGCGAGGCTTATGGTTGAGGGTGAGGGAGCAGTGAAAGAGAGCATGGTGACAGGGATGGCCATAGGTGAAACACTGGAGGGAGTTGTGCTGTTTTGAGACGGTGTCGATGGGGTCAGGGCTTTACCTACCAGAGAAAGTACCAACATTATTTACCAGTGCCAAAGATTATGTAACGACATGTCACATATGCTAAAAGATAATCACTCTCACCTTCAGATTTACCAACAGATGACTCTTTAAGAGTGGTATGATCTTTCCTGCTCCTCTTCCTGTCCTTGCTTCCCTGTTCCTCTCCGAGGTCGATAACCAGCTCTCTCTCTGAGTCAGAGTCCTCCACCGGCGGTTTTGAATCTTGTTTTGCCTGCACCTTCTCCCTTAGAGGAGGTGATAGTGGAGTTGCTTTGGTCTTGACAGGGCTCTCTTTTTCAGAATCCGCGCTCGTTTTTTCTCTTTTCGGAGCATCTGATGCTGCTGCACTGGCGTCGCTTTCTGCCGTGTTTGATGCCTCGAGTGAATCGGCTTTACCCTCCTTATCTTGGCTTACAGAAGGTTGATCTTTGCCTTTACTTTTGATAGGCTCCTTCTGGGTGTCATCATTGGAGGCTGCATCCTGACCGTCCTTGGTCTTTTGCTCCTCATCACTGGCATACTCACTGTCACTGGAGTCAGACTTATCAGAGTCTTCTGAGTCACTGTGCTCCACACTTTTATACACATCAACAGAGATCTCATCTATACCTGCAAAACAAAGAAGGAGGGATATATCACAACGCTATGTTCAGTTACTTAGGAGAGCAATCCTTCTGCTGACTATCAACAACAGAAATTGCTTTTCGTTATTCAATGCATGCTCTACTGACCCAGTTGTGCCTTGCAGCTTTCTATGGTTTTGTCCAAGTTCAGCTGGAAACGGCTCTTGATCTGTCTTTTTGGAGAAGTGAGGACGGGTGTTGCTCCTTGTTTCTGCTGAACCGTTTCACTGAGCTCCTTTAGGTCCATTTCTGCTTTACTCCGATCTAGAAAAATACAACAGGAGATTATTCCAAACAGAAATGTATCTGTAGGACTGAAATTCCACCTACTCTTAAACAGATCGATTGGTTGATGAACCTTCTTTTTTATCTCTTAAATGTATATTTAAATGGTAACAACAGACTTAAAGGTCCCATGTCATGGCCATTTCTACTGATCATAATTCCATTGTTGAGGTCGACTAGAATAGATTTACATTGTTCCAAACTCACATTGGTTTCTCATACAGCATCTCTGTATAGTATGTGTATTCACTCTCTGTCCTAAACGACTTGTTGGAGCTCCCCCCCCCCTCCTTCCCTATGAGCCCACTGTGCTCTGATTGGTCCACCACCGTTACAGCGGAACATCAGTGTTTATGTGTTAAAATGGCGTTTGTTAACAACCAGAAAATGACACCAGTAATGACAAACAGATGAGAATGCTGCGTGGGGTCTGGGTGCCGTGTTGGCGGGACGTTGCGGGGCTCGCTGCTCCGCCCTTTGAGGCTTGAGGAGCGGACAGTGTGAGCTGGATTACTGGTGTTGTTTCCTGGTTCCTGCGTGGGGTCTGCGAGACAGCGAGACAGCGCGAAACTCAGCCTGAACTCAGCCTGAGCACACACACACTCGTAGCCTGGCTGTGAGTTTGTGTGTGTGCCTAGGCTGAGTTTCGCGGTGTCTCGCTGTCTCAGGCTGAGAAATCCGCGGAGCCGTTACGTCACAGTGACCCTTACGTCACTACGACCAGGAAGAAAAAAATGGAAAAAGAAAACGAGGCGTTCTGGGGCAGCACAGACAGGTCTTTTCTGTGTTAGAGTTTTACTCGTTACAGGGTGTACTTTGAGGGTTTGTGACTCTGCAGACCGTTTACATGCAGAAAAAGCTACATAACACACAAGGGGACGGGTGATAATCAGAAAAGCATGACATGGGACCTTTAAAAGGCTGATCAGCACACACGTGCCTATATTCATACGATTTCTCAAAATAGAAAAAGCCTGCAAAGCTGTTGCATTTTAAATAAATAATACTTGCACCCACCCGAACCAATACAAAACCAACATCATCCAACCTGCAAAAGTAAGCGTTGATCAACTCCCTGAACCCCACCGGCAAAATGCCAACTTCATGCTTTAGAGTGGCACAGTTGTCAGGACACAGGCCCTCCTCCCAAAATAATGGTTTGGGAAGTGCTTTCATCGAACGACCATGTATGTACACATTGGTGGGACAAGAGCATATTGATCTGAAAGGTGTCAGCCTAAATATCTGCGCAACTGAAAGGCATTGTTTCTGGCAGGATCATTGACACTACCAAACTGTTTTTGCTCACAGAGAATGAACATCTTTAAATACAGTAATGCATATTTTATAATTGCCATAAAATATTCACCTAGATTGAGGTTCAGAATGCTTCCTGTGGGCGGCGTCTTCTCCTGCTTGACACTGGGAGCTGGGGAGTGGAATGGTTTAGGGCTGTCCAAGGAACTGCCTGCAGGACATGGTCGAGGATGGGCAGGTGATGCTGTTCAGAGACACATAATGTTAGTCTTTCTTCATTAGACATAACAGACTTGTTGCAACAACAACATGCACGTGGTAATGTACCTGTACAGTCCATGGACTCTTCTCCTGTACTGTACTGGCTGTTTGGAGCCTTTGTCTGGGACTTGTCCGCTGTCTCCTGCTCTGCATCCGAACCAGTATGGGCGGAGGAGTTGGTGCTCATGGGGGATCGAGGCATGTCAGCGAGGGGGAGCCGTCGTCCTGCTGTGCCCCCTCCCACCACTACAGCTGCAGACAACATGGTCCTGGCTAAAGAGATCTTGGGTGATGCCGTCATATCAAAGCTCAGTTTGATCTTCTCCTGTTTCTCAGATTTGATCGAGGCAGATGAGGGGTTGGAGGGATCCAGCAGCATCTGGAAGTTGTTGTCAGGAGTGTATGGTGTCCTGAAGGGGGCATAATTAAACACTCCAAACTTCTTCTTCATGTTCTCCACATAGACCTCCATCTCTTGCATGGCACTGTTGAAGATGCTCTTAGTCTTCTTCACAGAGAAGGGAATCTCTTTGGACATGAGGTAGCAATTGTTTAAAGGAACCCAAGCCCTGAAGGATGAAAACATAAATCAGAAACAAAGCTTGAATTGTGCAAGAGGAACTGAGTAACTGAAGGGCTGATACCTGTCATGCTGACCAAAAAAGCGAGCATCCACTTGTCCGTCTTTGTCCCGCAGAGCTTTAGCAGGCCAGAATGGAAATCCTTTCAGTTTGGCCCACACTAGAGGGTGTGGGTTACTCTGCAGACAAACAGTAAAACACTGGAACTAAGTTGGTGTATTCCAGGGATTTATGTTTAAAAAGCTAAACAATCTGGTGGAATCATAAACAGAAACTTCAAGTCACTCAACTAGCTTACACAAGGCTCACAGAACCAGTTGTCTCTCTTTTGGCAAGCAGACAGGTAGCACTCAGGACAGACTTCAATCTCGTTCATCTATAATTAAAGAGTCAGAAGAAATATGAAATGAAGTTTCAGCACTCGTTTCTGTCAATCAAATATACAAATATTTTCCGGATACTCACCTCGTGTTCACAGATTTTTACTATAACTTTAGCGGTAGCCGTGAGTTTGTGATTGCCTGAAACAAAGACATACATTTATGTTACACAACATACTTTTTAACAAAACTCTAATGAGAATTGCAATTAAAAACTGACAATGAACAGTGAATCACAGTTGATTTCATTGAAAATCAATTAGACTATTTCATGACATAGTATATGTATCTTCTTATTAAAGAGGCCCTTTTATGCTTTTTGGGGTTTTCCCTTTCCTTTAGTGTGTTATATGGGTTTATACATTCCCCTCCTGCCTGAAACACATCCATTGAACTCCTTTCTTTACCTACGAATCATATTCGCTTCTATTGGCTAACGCTCCCACACATTGTACGTGATGCTAAGAGGCGGGACATCTCTAAGCGTTGGACTGATCACAACAGAGCCGGCCAGCTAACCAATCAGAGCAGACTGGGCTCTAGTTTCAGACAGAGGGTGAAAAGAGGTGCTGCAGCACAGACAGTATGAGAAAAATAACGAGCTTTTTGAACATTGAANACATTTACCGCAATACAGAGGCAAAAGGAAAAAAGAGTAGACTTATATATTAAATTAAAAGTTATTAAAAAACTATACAAAAATGTAAATCATAATAATTACACCATGGTAAAAATGATAAGTAGCTGTAATATAATAAATAAATATAATTTTGTATAAAGTGGTGCACTGTAACTTTCATTCTTGTATTTTATACTATTTAAAAAAAATCAAAAACGTATACCGATTAATATTGTAAATGTCTGTAAGTGTAATTTTATAATGTGTTTCATTAAAGTGTTTTAAATTAGGTCCTATTATGCTTTTTGGGGTTCTCTCTTTCCTGTAGTTTGTTATATAAGTGTTGTGCATGTAAACATCACTACGTAACACTTTATTCTATTGGCTAGCGCTTCAACAAATTGTACGTGATAGACTAAGGGGCGGGACATCTCTAAGTGGTTGACCAATATCAACAGAGCCGGCCAGCTAACCAATCAGAGCAGACTGGGCTCTGGTTTCAGACAGAGGGTGAAAAGAGTTGCTGCAGCACAGACAGTATGAGAAAAATAACGAGCTTTTTGAACATTGAAGCATGGAGACATGTCCCAGTAGAGACACTAAATATTAATACAAACCTAATAATTATCATAATAGGGCCCCTTTTTTACTGCAACTTGCCGCATAAATAAACTTGCCTTGCTTTGCCTAGAGCAGCATCTGATTAGATTGATTCATAAAACACATGTTTTTGAGAATGATGCCTCTTAACAGATGTGCTCTCAGAGGAATAATTCATAAAAGAATGAGTCTTCTGACGATCAAATAATCACCACCAGAAGGCTTGAACGATGGCTCTAAAATGTTGTTGCTTGCTTTTCTGTGGAGATTGACGGCTGGAATCCACAGCAGTTTGTGTCCAGTTAGACCAGAATATATCACAGGGTAATTAATTTGCACCCTGGAGAAAAAGGTGGTGCTGTAATAACTGCATGTGCTCTCAGTTGCTAGACAACCCACTTCTATTTCTACACTCCACTGAACACAACTTTTCTAAAAAATCATGCTGTTTTATGAACCAGTTTAGTCTAGTTTTCTCAGGCACAACAAGGTTATTTAACATTGGATAGTACAGTACAGCTTACACTATTACATTTAAATGTGCACAGAATTCAAGATACAAAAACATGGGAAGAAAGAAACAACAAGCATCAACTCAACTCCTTTAAAGTTTCTTGACATATCTTCTATTACATGTCGCTTGTTAGACGCTTTTATCCAAAGCCACTTACATACTCAATACTGTGGGCAATCGCCACAGGAGAAATTTGGGGTGAAGTGTCTTGCCCAGGGACACAACGACATGCTAACTGCAGAGGCGTTTGAACCTGTGACCACCTGATCCCAACACCTACGCCCAACCCACTGCGCCACACGCCTTCTATCACGGCGACGCTGTCTGTCCACAATCTGACATAAATATAAACACCTGCTGTGATAGTTCCCTCTACAGTAGGTTTCTCACATTGATAATGATGACAACAAATATGTCATTTTTTGATTATTTGTTTTCTTTCATGCATAATATGAGGAAGGTTACCATCTCCTCTTTGCAGAAACCATTTAAATCCTACCAACCTACCCACACATGAGTCGTTTTTTGCGAAAAATCAACTTACCTAATTTTTTGTGGGAACAAGTGCATAAAAATAAGTGGATGGAAATGCACCTTAAGCCTTTTTGACAGCTAATGCTGCAGCTTCTTTCTTTTTAGACACTGTGTTGCCTCAAAGATCAGCAGTTTGAAGGCAAGTTCAACAAATGTACAAGCTAATTATTGGGCTTGGACTGTCCATCATTTGAATGTCACTTTAGACAAAAAAGTCTGCAAAAGTGTAATTGAATAGATGAATCCATACACTGCATTTATTCCATTGTATTGAATGTATTTGGTGTGCTGGTGTGAATTGGACCTCACTACCGGATCCAACCAAGACCTAAAGAATGTCCATGGAAACGCTTCATCGGGATGGGTGTAACTGAAGATACAGATCACCTGAGTAGAAGAAGAGCAGTTTAAAAAGTTTCTATGAACATTTGGACACTTCTTTTAATAACCATGACTCACCTGTGAATACCAATCTTACCACGGCTGTCGTCCTCTGCAAAAATAAAGCTACAAACTTGTTCAAGCCACTTTTCAAGCCTTCAGGAAACACATATTTTATACTTGAAAGACAGATTTCCAATTGTTTTTTTTTAACACCATCTGCAGGGCAACAGGTCACAATGACCACAGTAATGCCGCACTGATACAGACATAATGGCATATATGCACAGAGGATCCAGCTTCCTGTGTGTGTGTGTGTGTGTGTGTGTGTGTGTGTGTGTGTGTGTGTGTGTGTGTGTGTGTGTGTGTGTGTGTGTGTGTGTGTGTGTGTGTGTGTGTGTGTGTTGTGTGTGTGTGTGTGTGTGTCTGCTTCCATTCTGCCAGGTGTGTAAAGCCTCGTCTTTTGGAAATGAGTGAGTAACAGAAATGTTTCTGTGTGGATATTGGAGTCCATTAGTTTTGCATGTGTACAATGTGGGAGTCTGACAAATCCTTTTATATCAGAGTGGGGGTGTGTGTGTTTATTTGTCTGGGATCACACATAGCTTTCAGACATGTTTATCTTCAACATTAGTGTCTGTCCGAGGGTCTGTACGTGTGTGTACTTCAGAGTGTGAAATCCCATTAAGCGTGTTAAGACCCTCTTTGGCCTACTGCCTGCTCGGAGAGAGAGAGAGACAACACACACACACACACACAGAGTTATCATACCTGTCTATGTGTTTGTTTTGACCGTGCAGACGTGTGTGTCTTCCTGTGTGTATCGGCTTTTGGAAAAGTGCTAGTCAGGTGATGGTGGTAATTTCCTGAAGTAGCTTCACACCATCAACACTGTCGTCTGTCTCACACCTGGTTTTGCCTCGGCTTTCCGATCCTGAGGTGTGCCACCAAAGTAGTTATTGACTTTTTCACGGTTTAGTTACGTGGATAAATGCATTGATACTGAAAAATAAAAACATACATTAGTGAGTTCAAGAAACAAGAACGAGAAACAAAATACGTTTGCCAATCAATTTCCATTTTAGGCTTTTACGTACTGTATGTCTAAGTTGATTTTTGGAACCTGACTTCAGGGATTTTAAACTTCTTTTTAGAAAAAGCAAGTCTCCGATGTTCTCGATGAGACCTGTTTTGTGTTGTAGTTGTTGAATGAGAACAGGAAAAATACTGCAAACTTATCAATTACGAATCTTAGGTTTTTTGAGAAACCACAAAGATTTAACACCGTACAATCCATTTATCTAGGATAGAAAGATCCTAACTGAATAAACATGAGATCTGTTATGACATGTCACAACTCAACAAAAGCACAACACAAAACGTCATTACGAACATATCTGAAGATACATTCGACAACCACAACTTTACAGAAGAATTAACAATGCTGCCCACACACTTTCAACCATATATTGCAGTGTGGAATATAATTATTTAGATGCGTAATTCAATGCAATGCTCAACTGTTTTGAAATAAATACAAACATTTTGTATAGCTGAGTTATTTCTCGTCCTTGAAAACAGCAGATGAAGGAAAATACTGTTTGTAGTCGACAGCTGACGTTAAATTGACCGGACTACATTCTGCGCATTGATATGAATGCAGATAGTCCCTTAATCAGAACGTTTTTCTTCACAGAGGTCTGTCAGCACAAGATAACAGACGGAATGTCGAAATCGACCAATCAGAGTCCAGTATTAAACCAAGCAATGTGAAGTTATGATAACCTTAAACTTTCATCCAAAGTACCCTTACAACCCTGGTGATCCCATTTCAAATCTGATCATAAAAAGCCTGACATGTCTCCACTCTAGCCTTTGCTCTCATTTCCTCAGCTCTCCTCCGTATCTTTTCTCTCTCCCCGTGCTCTTCTTTTCTTTCTCCTCTCTGAATACTAAACACATTACATAACCATACATTGCTTCGCCACGGAGGATCATCCATTGGCGTGGCACATGTTCACGTCTCTCTGCAGGGGAGTGACAAGTGGAGCACCGCAGGGCCCATGCAGGAGATTCATATCAGCGGAGTCTATTATTCTGGCGTAACCCCCGCACTGCGAAGACAGAGACAAGACAGTGAGAGGAAAACAGATAGACATGGAGAGATGAGGCCGAGATGTTGTATCGTGATGAGAGAAATAAAAGCATGAATAATGTTGTTATTTTGCCCCATTTTGCACCAGTTGCTCTCCACTCAGCACAACCTCTCAGGCAGAGGAATATTCTATAATAGAAACGTCCGTCACGCCCCGTGTTTCCATATCTCTTATAGAAATGTCCATCATGTCGAGTCTGGACGTCAGCTCATCTCACCCCCTTTAAAACCCCAGAGGCGGAGGAGAGGGGGTTTGGAAAAAGACGAAGGCATGTGTGATGTTGAAGCCTTATTTCCTTAAAAGTCAATCAAGGAAGGGGGAGAGGAGGCGAGGGCGGGGGATGTAAAACGGACGAGTGGGGATGGGTGAGACTGGGAGTCAAAACAAATTACATTCTCAGGGATGTCTTTTAACCGTGCGGGCGTCAGACAGACCTTGTGACTCGATGGAGAGGTGAAGTCGTACTTCCCTCGGAGGGAGTTGCTTTCTGATCTCCCCTCTCTCCACTCTGTCTTTCCTCTTCACTTCTCCTTTGCTCTGTAATCTAATCTAATCCGCCTGAATCACTTTCATCGATTGCTCAAATCTCATGTGTCCTATATGCCCTGCAAAGTGTGTCTGTGTTCGCGTGTGTGAGTGCAAACAGACCAGGGGCGAGTAGTTTTGTACTCGGTGTAATATGGTTTGATATGAAGTCCCAAGACAATGAAGAAAATATTTATTCTCACACGCTCGTCCACAGTTTGACATCCCCGCATCCTGAGGAGTCAATACGCTTCGAAGTTAAAAGACAAGCAAAGGGAACTCTTTTTTTTGGTGGTAAATCTATATTTAACCAGGTTACACCTTCTGAGATCCAAATTCTGGAAGGGAGACCTCACCAACAAGGCGATGCATTCTGTAGAAGAAGTTATAAATAAATAATACAGAGAGGTTTCTGGGGACAGAGAGACAGAAAGACTGAGAGACAGAGGCCTAGCAAGTATTCAGAGCGATGACAACTCCCATGGATTCATCTCGCACAGCTCCAACGAAGGCTTTGAACTCAGGTACAGAAATGAGTTTCTGAATTTTCAAGCTTTTAAGCAGACAATGTACACGATGAACTCAAAGCATAATAAGACTGTCACACACGTCTCTGTCAGGGACACTGTACACTACTTACGTCCATATTTCTGTGTTACATAAATATCTAAATTATTTGGAAGCAAACCTGAAATAGCCTTGTAAATCAACATACAGCATTAAGAGAAGCTGCGTCTGACAGCAGAGTGCAGCTTCAAAGTGAAATCAAAAACGTTACTGTTGGAAGCAAGAAAAACATCAAAGTTGAACCGAAGTTTTATTTATCTTCACTTCAAGAAATTAGAAACTTTAAAGAACTATTGTACATAATAATCCCTGTTTTTGGGCATTTATATTTGCAGCACGTTATTTCAGACCTCTGGTTGTTTTCAATGGTGTTATTTGACTGACCTTCTAGGGCCTGAATGTGTGTCAAACCTACTGGAGCACATCTTAGCCCTGTTTAGCCTAAAAACGGTAATATGTTTGACATTTGTTTCCCTTTATCAACGAGTAAACTCTCAGTGATTTAACCCCTCAGTCCCCCATGGAATTAGACATTTAAAAGATACATTTTCACAATGCCACAAAGTATTTTCGGGCCCTTGAAGGTCAGTCGAAAAACACCATTGGAAATGACCAGAGGTATGAAGCTGTTCCTACACAAATGAATGCCTGATAAGATACACATTACAGCAAATATAACATCTCATAGTCCTTTAGGCTTACATGCAAATAACATGTGGATTAACTCCACGCACAGCCACACACACACACACACACACACACACACACACACACACACACACACACACACACACACCTCTGTATATGGGCATAATGTGTCATTTGTCCTTCCGCTTTGCATTCCCCTTCATCATCATATTTCTGTTTCTGCTTCCCGCAGCTCTGTTGCATGCTACAGTTTTCCTCACTGGTTTAGTATAGTTTATAATGAGACACACGGCTACTCACCGAGATGTTGAGCTGTGTGTTTCATGTGTGTCCGTGTATGTGGGTTTATTCATGTTCTCATATTTCTGCTCCGATTACAACCTGTCCAGGAGTGTAACCCATCTCCTGAGTGCTCATCAGTCACATGTAGAGAAAAATGGACATTAGGGTGTGTGTGTGTGTGTGTGTGTGTGTGTGTGTGGTATTTATGCAGGGAAAAACATCTATGTTAGTGTTAAAGGAATTCCTGGTCTCCGTGGCTTTTATTTTAAATATTTAAATTTAGTGCAAGAAAACTCATCCGATCATAAACGAACCTTAAAGTAAGAAAGTAAGAGTTAAGACTGAAACAGTTTGTTAATACAATCTACACCAGTCTTCCTGGTTTAAATGTCCAATAATAACCAAAATAAATGAACAACAGTGAGCAGAACGCCAACTTAAAGGGGCCCTGTTGTCAGGAATGAGCGAAGCAGGCAGGACCCAAATGCAGATTTCACAGAAAAAACACCTTTATTCCAAAGCTAAATGAAACAAAACAGAACTCTTCCCCATGAACAACGTCAAGACACACAAGGAACTAACAAAGACAGACAGAAAAAACAGAACTTAAATACACACAAGACTAATCAAAGAAACAAGAGACAGGTGAGGAGGGAGGAGAAAACACAGAGGTGAACACAATCGGTAATCAGACAGGAGGGAACACAGACAGAAAGCAACAGGCAAGACAGGGGGTGAACACTTTTCAAAATAAAACAGGAAACCAAAGACAGAAAAAGACAAAGCAAAATACAGACAGATCGTGACACCTGTAATGTTAATGGTCTGCTGCAAAACGGCTAAATACCCAACGTGTCCTCCAAAAGGAATCTTTCGCTAACATCCGTTTAATCACCATCTGGATCTGCATCAACACAAATAACTAAACACTGAATACATGTGCCAGATTCTATTATTATTATTATTATTCAAAAGCAAAAGAAACACAAGTAAACACATTTTTATTGGATGACGGTCTAACCTTCAACTACATTTCAATGAAATCTGTTAAGTACTTGTATCGAACAGACAAGAGTGAAAATGAAGCTTTGTTGGCAGAGGCACAAAGGAAAGCTTCGACCTTCCTCAACAGGTTTCACATGTTTATTGTATTTTTAAAAGCTTGAACTCTTCCCTGTGGATCTTGTTCTGTTGCTGTTGGATACAGAGAGGTGTGAGAGGAGGATCAAAAGTCAGAAATGTAATACAAAATGTTCTGTTGTGGGAGGTTTAAAAGTTATAAGTTCTTTTTTCAATGTCAAAATGTATCCATTGCTGCATTTCATTTGTAATCTTCATCCTGCAGACTCAGTTATCAATGAGTGCATGAAGATTCATGTTTTAAAGGGGCCCTATCAAGCTTTTTTCAGGTTAATATTTTCATTTTGGAACAGTTTCTCTTTGGGATTTTAGCCTTTGCAGACCATACATGCACAAAACCTTATAACACACTATACAGAAAAGGGAAAATCCCTTAAAGGTCCCCTCTTATACTGTTTTTCATCAATATATTATAGGTCTCAGATATATATAAAACATGTCTCTGAAGTGTTTGGCTCCAAACACCGTGTTTGGAGCCAAACACTTCAGAGACATGTTTTATATATATCTGAGACCTATAATATATTGATGAAAAACAGTATAAGAGGGGACCTTTAAGGGATTTNAGGGGACACATGTTGATGTAGAAGAGACATGAAGAAGAGGGGACACATGTTGATGAAGAAGAGACATGAAGAAGAGGGGACACATGTTGATGCGGAAGAGACATGAAGAAGAGACATGTGGAGATTATCCGGCTGAACAAAACATGCATTTATCAAACAGGTTCGTTTTCCACAGACCTTATTACGAGCTATTTTCCTAAATCCTATGGAGAAACCCCATTGCTTTTTTGTCGAGAGAACCAGCAGTTTCCTTCAGGGTAAATACGTCACCCCTGCACCACTCTATGGTGGTCTTCTAATTTAACACGTTCTCCCCAGAAAATATCCAGAGGTATCAATCACACTATTAGTACTTGTTATCCGTGTTGGCTGCAAAGTTGAGCCGTTCTTGGCCATCCAAATAGCAGAGGACAACACATCTTAGCTTATGACAGCTATCGATGACGAGCAAAACAAGCGAAAATTGAGTGAAGACTGTCAGCTGCTGTTTCCAAGAAGAAGAACCAACCGTCAGTCAGCAATATGTGCTCTAAAGATGTAGAGCTGTCAGTCACAGAAAGGTTGTTAAGTTTCTCTTTCTCACATCCCCACCACGTCTTCAGCTCTCTTCTCCTGCAGCTGATATAGCGGCTGCTTGATTGAATTATGATTTTCGAAACGACTTGGGGGAATATTCACAATTTTTCATCTCGCTTTGAAATGTCTCTCTATTGTTTTGGTAAATGGCTACATTTCGTGACACCCTTTGATTAGTTTTCCTCATTAAATAATTGACAGTGAATGCCCTAAAACCCAGAGGAGCATCAACATATTAGTTTTCAGTCTGCCTTCAGCGGAATTCAATCAATTTGAATATATTACTTAGGGGAAAGATTCAGAGTAAATGGACAATTACTTTTCATGCATGAGAATCATTGAAACAGCAGCCGGGTGGCTGATATTATCATATTAATGGACTGCAGTAAGCTGATTTCCTTAAAATGGAAATGAGAATCAGGACTTTTAAATGGGGTTTGAACACTGACTAAAGTAATAGCTTGTTTGATTTACCAATATTGACACGGGAAGACGCATTCATGTTTCGAAGGCATGTTTTGAAATGCATAACAAAAAGCCTTTATGAAGAATCTGCTGTTGATAAAACACCATGACCAACAGTGTCGTTGTTACAATGACTATTAAAATGCAGCTTTTCCCACAGTGATCACTACACTACCTTTCCTCACTGCCTGTTTGACATGGCTGGATGTATTTGTCTAGGCGTTTTAATCCATTTCTACATTTAATATCCACTTTCCTCTATCGGGGGTTGTGGGTTATGACGCGCCTCTCTTTCCTTCCGAACAAACTTTGCGGAGATCGTTGTATCGTTGAATCACATCATCCCGTCTAATCACACACTCAGCTGAACCACTGTCATGACATATAGAGGCATATAGACATGCACGTCATACCCGACAGCGCACATTTGACAGCAACATTAACATCTTTTAAAACGTAAAAAATAAAATAATACTCTAAAGCCTTATATTAATAAGGCAAACATTCAAACCATAATGATGAAAGGAAAATGGCTTTAACATTATTCATTTCATTTTACACTGCAGAAATAACTGTCTTTTAGCCTTACACTGGTGATGTTAATCTGTTAACATGGACCTCTGATACCTTGTTATTGAGGCTCTCTGTAGCCATGAATGAACCAGTAGACAGAATTTGACCCGGAGCCGTGACCAAAATATTACACCAGAAAAAATGGATCCTAAAGATCCAACCATCGTCCGTCCGTCCATCCATACATACATATCAGGGGTGTTTATTGCCTCATAAGTGAAGTTATGAGTTAGCAAAATCAATCAAATGTAAATTATGCTTAATACAACAGCCTACATCACCGCTTTATATAGGGTTTCATTTATTTAGTTGGCAACTCATTCCTTAAAACAAAAGCCTTAGATTGCTTATCATAAGAGGAAATAGGAAGGGTTTATTTCAAGGTTGTTATTTAAATAAGTTATTTCTTATCAACTTAGATTTGTTTGAACATATTTTCAACTTGAATTGACTGAAAGTGGGCTTATTAACACATGAACACTACTCTGTAACATATGTGTACAGATATATTTAACAAGTACAATACAAGCTCAAGTTTCATTTGTGGGCCGCATTCCATTATACTTTTTTAATTTGCTGAGGGCCGATTCAAAATGTCCCGCGGGCCGTAGTTTGGACACCCCTGATCTATATAATAGACAGAAAGTTAACAACAACACTACGAGGAGAAATATAAAATATGAAGTGTATACAAGCAGTCTCCTGGTTCCCCTAAACCCACAGACTTCCTCTCTATCACACCTGGAAAATGTGAAGTTTGTGCAACGTGTCGCACTCCAAGGTGCTGATCCTGCTGCTGGGAGCAAACATGGGTTCAAATCGTCAAGAAAAAACGGTCTTATGTCTTTTCCTAACCATTTGTCCTTAACCTCAGTGACAAAAACAAGGAAAGGAAAGATGTGAAGAAGAATTCATCAGGATTTAGGAAAAGACAACTGCGATGCTACGAGAATCAAACAGCACTTACATTGGGCAGAGCAGATCTAATTGGTGTCCTGCTGCTGGTGGAAAACTAACATGTTCCATAGCTGGACTATATAAAGTGCACCACAGCTCCGTTCCCTATTCCCTAATTTAAAGAGATCTTATCGTGACTGCTACTTAAGTACTTCTAGGTCATTTCAATCCATTAGGGACCGCAACCATGGAGCTCTCCCTCGGTCACAGCAATGGGAATGCTGTTGCCATTTCCAGCGAATAACTTCCCTTGTCTTATCATTGGCTTTACCAGTTTCGAAACATATACAAACACGACCTGATACTGTTTAGTGAATCTTAAAAGGTCCCCTATTATGCGGTTTTTCATCAATATATTATAGCTCTCAGATATATACAAAACATGTCTCTGAAGTGTTTGGCTCCAAACCCAAACAGATCATTGCAGCATTACCCATAATCCCTCTGTTTCAGCCCTGTTTCCAAAGTGCTGATTCTCTAGAGACATGAAGAAGAGGGGACACATGTTGATGTAGAAGAGACATGAAGAAGAGGGCACACATGTTGATGTAGAAGAGACATGAAGAAGAGGGGGAAGAGACATGAAGAAGAGGGGACACATGTTGATGTGAAGAGACATGAAGAAGAGGGGACACATGTTGATGTAGAAGAGACATGAAGAAGAGGGACCGGGGACACATGTTGATGTGGAAGAGACATGAAGAAGAGGGGACACATGTTGATGTGGAAGAGACATGAAGAAGAGGGGACACATGTTGATGAAGAAGAGACATGAAGAAGAGGATTTTGCTTAATAGGTGACATTTAAGTATTAAATAGTGCCTCATTAATTGTAAGAGTTTTTCTCCAAACATCATTTAGTTCCTGATAAACTCATGTGTCCTCAGCACATAAGTTCTCTGATAACATGACGGTCAGTAATAACCAAGATGAGTTATTACGAATGTGGGAGGAAAGATAAGAATATGCACTCTAACCAGATAAAAATATACTCTGCAAAAAGGAGCTGCCATCCAGACTCTCTGGGTTATCACCAGTTTAGATGAAGAAACTGTATGTTGCCATGGAAACTAAAACCTGGCACTGGTCCAGATGGAGGGTAAAAAACAGAAGATGTGAATAAAGTCGCAGAAAGAAAAAAAAGAAGGCAGAACCGAGACGGAAAGTATAGGCCAAAAAAATTAGTTTGTTCAGATTTAATTATTCAAAGCGGTTTACATAAATGTCCGTGAGTATGCCGGACAGAACAAAACTGAACTTTGCATAAACATGAGATGGATGCCCACTGCAATCTATTCAAATCTCAGATCTTTAATGGTAGCAGCACACACTCGAAACCAAACGGGGCCTCAGAGGTCTGTCTCTGAAGCAAGTGGAAGACTTAGCGGGATACTTGTGATTCCCTAATGAACCATCTGTCTCATCAGCTGAACATCACACCCTTTTTGTTTTTTAAAGATGCGTGGTGCTGACAAAATTGGAGATCTCCATATGTTAACATGCAGGTTTTTATTTATTTTGAGTGTCAGTAAAGGGTGGCGAAATGCATGAAGCATATGTAATAATAAACACCATATTGAAGTTCTATCAAAGAAATTGAAATTCACTCTTGGCTTCCTTTTCAGACTTAAATGTTGTTTTTCAACTTCATCCTGTAAAAGGTTGGTCTCTGGTTTATTCCTGTCCCAGCTGGACTACGGTGATACAATCTATAGATTTGCCTGTCCCACTGTTTGGGCCAAACTTGACCCACTCTCCCATGCTGCACTGCGTTACATATCAAATGCACCCTATAGGACTCATCATTGCAAACTGTATAGCCTAACTGGATGGTCCTCTCTTACTATGCGTAGGATGCAGCATTGGTTTTATTAATGTATAAAGCCATTTTAGGAAAGCTTCCACTGTACATATGTGCCAGATTTGCTCCAGTTTGTG